>NW_020867475.1:0-39434 GCF_003369695.1 Bos indicus x Bos taurus | reverse complement strand
ACTGCATTTCTTCTGTAAAGGAGAGTTGTCTGTTCAGGCATCTCCTTTTACACAATTTTAAAAAATAGTAACTGAGGTCTACATTTTATTTGAACTCTACCAGTTTTTCTCGAATGCTTCTTTTCTGCTTCAGAATCCCATCTTGGACATACCATTCCATTTAGTTGTTGTGTCTCTTTAATCAACTCTGGGCTTTGACAATTTCTTAGACTTACCTTGTCTGGCGTTTCCTGGTCTGGGTAGGTATCTCTATGATGTTTACTCTCATAGGTAAACTTGGCTAGATGACAGCGCCCAGTTATTTCACTATATACTAACCTAATGTTGGGCTTCCCTGGTGGCTCAGTGGTAGAGAATCTGCCTGACAATGCAGGAGACACAGGTTCAGCCCCTGGGTCAGGAAGATCCCCTGGAGAAGTAAATGGCAACTCACTCCAGTATTCTTGACAGGGAAATCCTATGGACAGAGGAACCTGGTGGGATATGGTCCATGGGGTCATAAAAGAATCAGACATGACTGAGAGACTTAACAACAACCTAGGTGTTAGAGTGAAGGTATTTTGTAGATATGGTGGCTAACATCTCCAGATGGTCCTTGATTTAAGATGGATTCAACTTATAATTTTTTTTTTTTTTTTGACTTTACAATGGTGTAAAAGGAATACACATTCAGTAGAAAACTGTACTTCAAAATTTGAATTTGATTGTTTCCTGGGCTAGTGATAAATGGGAAGATACCCTCTCAGGATGCTGGACAGTGGCAGCAAGCTCAGTGCCCAGTCAGGAACATGATCAGGAGGGCAACCACTGACATAGTTAGAACCATTCTTTCACTTTAAATACAGAATTCAGTTGATTACTTGAGATAGTCCATACTTGATTATAAAACAGGTTTGGCGTTGGACAATTTTGCCCAACTGTAGTAATAGTAAGTGTTCTGAGCACTTTGAGGTAGGCTGGGCTAAGCTGTAATGTTAAGTTGGTTAGGTGTATTAAACACATTTCAACTTCCAATCTTTTTAACTTAAGATGGTTTTATTGGGATATAACTCTGTTGTAAGTAGAGCAAGATTATTATAATGGTTGATTTTACAGATTACTCTAGATAATGTGAGTGGGGCCTCACCTGATCAGTTGAAATCCTTAGGAGCAAAACCAGGTTTTTCCAGAGAAGGAATTTGCTTCAAGATGGTAATATAAACTCTTATCTGAGCTTCAAGTTTGCTAGCCAGATCTACAGATTTTGGATTTACTACTCCCCATAATCATGTGGGCCAATTCCTTAAAATAAATCTGTTTATATTTGCATTATATATATTATATAAAGAGATAAGCACACATATAAAATCTTATATATACAATGATTTATATGTATAATCTCTTGATATATGGTCTCCAGATTATATGTATGTACACAATGCATATGTTTTATATATACACAAAGGATGTGTATATACAACTCTTGATTTGTGTGTGTATCTGTTATTTTATCATGGTTAGACTGGAGTTACAGGTCTGAGGATTGTATTTTTGCAATTCTCATCACTCTCAACATATCATATCAAGAGTGCACATTATCAGTATGACTTAACTGATGATGTAAGCCATGACCACCTGCTGAGGTAATTTCCCAGATTTTTCCATTGCAAAGTCCTTATTCCCTTTTACCTACTCTGCTCTTTAGAAGGTGGTCACAGAGTGCAGCCCACACTCAAGGGAAGGAATCGGGAGTAAAGAGAATTAAGTTCTCTACCTTCTTAAAAGGAAGTGTTTGTGAAAACCTTCAGCATTCTCTTGGACAGGAGATTTGTCTCTTCTTTGCATTTACTTATTTACTCAATCATTTATATCAGTAAGAACTCATGGATATTTATTTTATGCTTTATGCAGGGACACATTATTTTATTGCTCAGATTATTTCAGGTATGGCCTTTGGGTACCTTTCAGTTAAGCCCTGTTTCCCTTTGACACACTCCATTCTTTTAATTTGGAGGCAACTCTCTACTCTCTAAACATACCAGAAGCTCTGGACTTACCTTGTATATTCCCTGCCCTAGTCCTAGAATCAGCCATTCCTCCAAGTAGTCCTGGTTCATTCTTTTGGAGAATAACACTAGAAACCAAGATCTATAAGCTGCATTCAAGCTCTTTTAAATTTTTGTTTCTATGTAACACATGACAAAAATAATTCCTGGAACTTGAAAACTATCTTGCCACAAAGATCAGTTCAGTTCAGTTCAGTTGCTCAGTCGTGTCCAACTCTTTGTGACCCCATGGACTGCAGCATGCCAGGCCTCCCTGTCCATCACCAACTCCCAGAGTTTACTCAAACTCATGTCCATTGAGTTGGTGATGCCATCCAACCATCTCATCCTCTGTCATCCCCTTCTCCTCCTGCCTTCAATCTTTCCAAACATCAGGGTCTTTTCCAGTGAGTCAGTTCTTCACATCAGGTGGCGAAAATATTGGAGTTTCAGCTTCAGCATCAGTCCTTCCAATGAATATTCAGGACTGATTTCCTTTAGGATGGACTGGTTGGATCTCCTTGCAGTCCAAGGGACTCTCAAGAGTCTTCTCCAACAACATAGTTCAAAAACATCAATTCTTCAGCACTCAGCTTTCTTTATAGTCCAACTCTCACATCAATACATGACTACTGGAAAAACCATAGCTTTGACTAGACAGACCTTTGTTGGCAAAGTAATGTCTCTGCTTTTTAGTATGCTGTCTAGGTTGTTCATAGCTTTTCTTCCAAGGAGCAAGCGTCTTTTAATTTCATGGCTGCAGTCACCATCTGCAGTGATTTTGGAGCCCCCCAAAATAAAGTCTTTCACTGTTTCCATTGCTTCCCCATCTATTTGCCATGAAGTGATGGGACCAGATGCCATGATCTTAGTTTTTTGAATGTTGAGTTTTAACCAACTTTTCACTCTCCTCTTTCCCTTTCATCAAGAGGCTCTTTAGTTCTTCTTTGCCTTCTGCCATAAGGGTGGTGTCATCTGCATATCTGAAGTTATTGATATTTCTCTCACAAAGATTAAAAAAAATATTAAAAAACTATATGTCTTAGTTTGGCTTCAAATGCTATGCCCTCCCCCGACAGAAGACATTCAAATCCAACTAAAGACAAACAAACAAGGGAATTCCCTGGTGTTCGAATGGTTAGGACTCTGCACGTCCACTAATTGGGGCCTGGGTTCGATCCCTGGTTCAGGAACTAAGATCCCATAAGAAATGTGGCCAAAAAAAAAAAAAAAAAAGAAAGAAAGAAAGAAAAAGACAAACAAGCAATACAAATGAGACCGCCAATTTTTTACCCTTGATTCAGAGATCATCTATGATCCGTGGTGGAAGTCAGTAGAGTGAATTTAATGAGCATTAGCTTAGACCCAAACAAGGATAAAAATCATCATTTTTCAGAGTTCATGAGACTCAGTGATAATGTGTATGAAGTGTCAGCATAGGGCACAGCAACAAGAAAGCACTCAACACAATGAAGTTGTGAGCCAATGAAGTATGTCTTAAAAAAATACCCAGATAGGTAGATTTATCTAGATAGATATATCTGCTAGAATTAGTAAAATTAGGCATCCTATTGCTGTTTCTATATAGCTAAGTGATGCATACTTACCATAAGAAAGATTAAAGGGGATAGAGTGTGACTGTGTGTGTGTTGGGGGAGGGACCTCTATATCATATGATTGGTTTTAATCAATAGTTGACAACATGACTAGAGGGATCTGTGAAATGAAATTACATGCAGTGTTTTCATTATTTATATTACTGGAGTGAATGGAAAATGACACTACAAACTCAGTTAAAAAGAATCCCTAGTGGCTATAAATAAAGAAGTAATAAAGATATTTCATTTCTGCCCTCCGCCCCCACCCCTTTCTAGAGGAAAAAGAAATGACTTACAGCCAAATAGGTTGAGGTGAGAAATTCTCTAAAGAGATCAAAACATATATTGCATTTCACTGTAAGATTTGCAAACTTCTTCAAATCCAAATAAAATCACCTGGTCAGATCGATGCTCTTAATATGACCAGAAAAATACTAAAATTGGGTATGAGTATCATACACAGAGATCAAGCGATTCATTAGCTCGAGATAAATTTAAGGATCAGTGAACGCTCTCGAGCTTTCAGCTTACTTACATATTATACAGGTATGTCTGTGCATATCCACACACCCATGGGTATGCTATAAATACATGTATGTCAGAAGAGTTTATTCATATACTTACAGCTGTTTCCTGTTATTAACTTAGACAAGTATGCACAAATAATTCAAACACTTACCTCATTTAATTTATATCATTTTGTGGCAAAGTAGTTTGGCATGATACCTACTTTGTTAGTTTTTTGCTTTGCCTTGTCTTATTCTAAGTACCGGACAACTGTGGAAATTGCAGATAGATGGTTGATAACTTCCCCCTTTCTTCAAACAATTACTTTTAAATTGTGCAAATATTTACTGAATGAAGATGTATGTTTCTGATGACAGTACAGCCTTTCAGTCCAAAAAACTGATGGGCCAAACTGTTTTTTAATTATGAACTATCATTTGCAATTCTTTTTTAAAGGATTAATTTAATTGGAGGATAATTCTTTACAAATTGTGATGGTTTTTGCCATACAACAATATGAATCAACTATAGGTATGTATGTGTCCTCTCCATCCTAAACCCCCACCCACCTCCTTCCCCACCATATCCCTCCAGGTTGTCACAGAGCACCAGCTTTGGGTTCCCTGCATCGTACATCAAACTCCCTCTGGCTGTCTGTTTTACATATGGTAATGAACATGTTTCGGTGCTATTCTCCCAAATCATCCACCCTCTCCCTCTCCCAGTGAGTCCAAAAGTCTGTTCTTTACATCTGTGTCTCCTTTGCTGCCCTGCACATAGGATTGTAAGTACCATCATTCTAGATTCCATATATATGTGTTAATATACAGTATTTGTCTTTCTCTTCCTGACTTACTTCACTCTGTGTAATAGGCTCTAGGTTCATCCACCTCATTAAAACTGACCCAAATGCATTCCTTTTTATAGTTGAGTAATATTTCATTATGTGTATGTAGTGCAGCTTCCTTACCCATTCATCTGCCAATGGACATCTAGGTTGCTTCCATGTCCTAGATATTGTAAATAGCGCTGCAGTGAACACTGGGGTACACGTGTCTTTTTCAATCCTGGTTTCCTCAGGGTATATGCCCAGTAGTGGGATTGCTGGGTTGTGTGATAGTTTTATTCCTAGTTTTTAAAGGAATTTCCATACTGTTCTCCATAGTGGTTATATCAGTTTGCATTCCTACAAATAGTATAAGAGGGATCCCTTTTCTCCACACTCTTGCCAGCATTCATTGTTTGTAGACTTTTTGATGATGGCTATTCTGACTGGTGTGAGATGATACCTCGTTGTCTTTTTGATTTGCATTCCTATAATAATGAGCAATGTTGAGCACTTTTTCATGTGTTTCTTAGCCGTCTATATGTCTTTGGAGAAATGTCTCTTTAGGTCTTCTGCCCACTTTTTGATTGGGTTGTTCATTTTTCTGGTGTTGAGCTGCATAAGCTGCTTGTATAGATTGGAGATTAATTCTTTGTCAATTGTTTCCTTTGCTATTATTTTCTCCCATTCTGAGGGCTGTCTTTTCAACTTGCTTATGGTTTCCTTTGTTGTGCAAAAGCTTTTAAGTTTAATTAGGTCCCATTTATTTAGAGGGCTATCCAGGTGGCTCAGTGGTAAAGAATCCACCTGCCAATGCAGGAGATGCAGGATATATGGGTTTGATCCCTGGGTCAGGAAGATCCCCTGGAGTAGGTAATCACAACCCACTCCCAATATTCTTGCCTGGAAAATCCCATGGACAGAGGAGCCTGGTGGGCTACAGTGTATGGGGGTTGCAAAGAGTCAGACATGACTGAGTGACTGAGTCCTACTTCCTGACGAGGTCCCATTTGTTTATTTTTGCTTTTATTTCTGTTACTTTGGGAGGTGGGTCATAGAAGATCTTGCCGTGATTTATCTCCGTGTTCTGCCTATGTTTTCCTCTAAGAGCTTTATAGTTTCTGGTCTTGCATTTAGGTCTGTGATCCATTTTGAATTTATCTTTGCATATGGTGTTAGGGAAAACTTTGGGAGATGGGGAACAGGGAGGCCTGGCGCGCTGCAGTCCATGGGGTCACAAAGAGTTGGACATGACTGAGTGTCTGAACAACAACATGGTGTTAGGAGGTGTTCTGATTTCATTCTTTTACATGTAGTTGCAATTCTTAAGCTTCCTCTGTCGTTTATTTGTCCTGCCAGCAGGGTATGCTGGGCTGTGAGCAGAAGGGGAAGAGGGAAATAAATAGAGACCTTGACACCTGGTTGCTGCGGCTCACTGGAGGCTGTGGCTGTTCCATTTTGTGCTCAGTGTATCCTGACCTACTGTTGCCATTAAGAGGTCGCTAACTCATTCATTAAGCTGGCTTACCTAGGAGAAGAGTCTGAGCAGCTGACACACTAAGGGCAGTACCTTAACAGCACCAAAAGGAATTCACTGTGACCTCCTAGCGCCTGCAGAGAAAAAGCTAGAATAAGCAAATAAAAGCAGTTGCGGGGGAAGATTGATACTTTGGTCATCTGCAGGAGTGGAGGAAGTGCAAAATCACCCCGTGCCTGGAAGAATGTGGGTAACAGTGTAGAAGGCTTGAAGGACAGATAAGTGGCAGGGGACAGTAGCAGTGTGTTCCCGGTGACCAAAAAACCTGGAAAATGTCTTCAAATGTTGACTCACCATCCGTGCAGTTACTGATCAAACACTAGCTCTTTATAGAACCAATGATGATGTTTTTCCCCTCACTTTTACTTTAATTGTCTTAAGACCCTGGAAAAGTCACTGAGTACTTTCTACAATGAAGCACTAGGAATTAAGAGCTACACCTGGAACTCAGGTCTTCTGAACATTATATCACTTCTTTTAAAGCATTTTCAGGTTTCTAGGTCAAACAGTCTGTGCAAGCATACATGAGGGTCAAAACCTCTCTCTGATCCAGCAGAAATGACAAGAAAAACTGTTAAGTAATAAGTAAACTTCTGAAATACTTGCCCTTTGGTATAAGTAGAACTATCACAGAATCCTCCTTTGCTCACATAAATAAACAGCACATTTTCTGCACAGTTTTTGCCAAGAGTTAAAATACAGATGTAATGTTTTAAATTATGGAGACAAAAACACTTATAACTACTGTAATCTTAAAGATTCCTCACACTACCAATTAAGAAATTCTGCCCTAAAGTACGAATGTTTCTCTGCAATTCTCTACAAATCACCACTAATAAGATAATAGAGCAGAAAAATTAGTAGGGAGTTCATTTGATTTTTTTCCCCCTGAAGGCTGGCTTTAGTGGGAGCATTTATCTACATTTCAATTCTCACGCATTGTGAATGATAAATGAACTCTACTGCATAAAGGACATGACATTGCTGTGCCTTAGATTTCTATTTTCTTTCATCAGAATATCCCACCTAGCAAAATTCATAGCTCAGTGCTTGTCTCTCTATAAGGAATACGTAGATTAATGAAAACTCACCCCTCTAAAGAACCCTAGTTCAGGACATGAGTCAAAACAGGCAAAAAGAAATAGTCTGAGAGGTGTAAGGCCAGGCAGTCAGCTTCTTCCTTGTTTTGCTTTCTATCAGGCATGTCTGCTCTGCTTCATTCTAAACAGGAAGAGCAATAGGAAACCTATTTTATGATGCTTTCATCACCTGATTCAATGGCTGCAGGACCAGAGACAGTGAAGAGATATTTGCCCTGAAGCTGCAAGCAGAGCACCAGAGGAAAACACATTACCCTTCATCGCTTCCCCCAGATCTGTCTGCACTCTCTCCTGTATTATTTGAAGAATAGGTTCCTTATCCAGACAGCCTCCTGTATGATCCCGCATAGCAATGGCTATAACCCTGATGGGTGACAAATGTTGAATTGATATTGCTAAGGGGAGTCTGGAGTCAGAGGAAAAAATACATGCATTCTTTTACAGTTGCTATGAGAAAAGTCAATTTATTGTCATTGGTTATTTTTTGATCTTGAGGAACATGGTGGCTAAATCCCTCATCTTATGTTGGAGATGAATACATCAGCTAAGAACAGGGCAAAGTGAGAAACATCAAAGGTACAGAAAAGAAAATGTGAAATGAGTTGACCCTCAGAGTTCAAATGGTATAAAGGGAGAAACATTCTAGGAAAAATGTTTACAGTTCAAGTTTTGATTATTAAACACGATGACACTTTCTAGTATTAAACATCAAGTATTATTAGCATGATGAGTAAATTCTGTTTTTGATAATAAAGCAATTCCTAACACTTTCTTGCTAATATTAAAAAGTGATGGAAATAAGTCTGTAGTCATCTGTTTTCTAGAACATAAAAAATTTAAACAGCAAAAATACTTACCCTAAAAAAGTCAATGAAGCTAGATCACTCTCACTTTTGATGTTGGTAGCAAACACAACAGAGAAGAAAACATTATTATAGGGCAGACAGAATAAAATTTTGCATCTATCTGTTGTAATTATTGAAAATGTTTAACCAATAAAAAGAAAAAATATTCTCACCGGAAATGATGATGAGAATGTTACTGATATAAAAATGGAGATGTAAAGTGAAGTATACTGCAAATACTAAAATGTTCTGTAAAGGCTGTTTGCTATGACAGATAGAGGAAAAAACTCCAAACACATTCTATTTTGGACTCAATATTTTATTTATTTGCATATATTTTTATTTTCCACACCTAGCAATATCTATTTATCATCCTTCTTGTGGGGAAAAACTTGACAAAGGCAATTAACTTACATTATATCAGGTATAAATTTGAACTTTACACTGTGAATTCTAAAGACCGTATTAGTAAGGTCAATCAACATAATGAAAATATAGCATATAACTGCACTGGTCTTTATGATTTTCCACAGAGGTCGAAGGGGGGAAAAAAAAACAAGTTCTAGGTGTGAAGTAATTCCTTATCATTTTTTAAAGAGCTATGATAGAAAATTAGCATATATCTTTATACATAAGAAATGTAAAGAAAGGTAAGAAATTATAAGCTAGAACACAAAACATCAGGGTTGTACATTATGTTATTATCAGTAACAGGCATGGTACAGGATCGTGGCAGCACTAAGATGTTAATAACATATCTGAAAGGGGAAAAGCATTTACAGGAGGCTTTCGTTCAGTTGTTTTCTAGGGTGTATCACCATCAGCTGGCTTCGCTGTCAGGAAATCAAACTATTACTCTACTTTGAAATTAAAGCAAATTACACATGTCAGCCCTAGATTTAAGGTTTTACTCAAATGATAAAGAAGATGGTTAAGACACAGGTTTAGCTATAAAAGAAGTCTCTTTTGCTAATCTCTTCCATTACTAAACCAGTTTTTAAGAGAAAGACTTTCATGTACTCCTTATTAGTCACTATAATCAGGCTAAAAACAAAGCAGCAGTCAGTATTAACGTAAAGGAAAATATTAAATCTTTAAAAAGGTGACAAATACTTTATGTTTCATGCTGCTGCTGCTGCTAAGTCGCTTCAGTTGTGTCCGACTCTGTGCGACCCCATAGATAGCAGGCCACTAGGCTCCTCTTTCCCCGGGATTCTCCAGGCAAGAATACTGGAGTGGGTTGCCACTTCCTTCTCCAATGCATGAAAGTGAAAAGTGAAAGTGAAGTCGCTCAGTCGTGCCCGACTCCTAGCGACCCCATCATAATTTCTCAGTTACAAATGGATTACATATCAGTGATTACACATTTGTGGCCTGCTATTTCATATACCAAGGGGCAATTTCATGATGGAGTATCTCACTATTAACTGTTGAAGCAGTTAACTCAGCTTCTAAAAGTGTTCAGGTTTAGAGTTGGAGAGGAGCTTAGATATCTGAGTTGGTTGATATAATTTCAAGTTACAAAATAGTACCTAAAGAAAAAAAAAGTATTAACTCCCACACCTAGTCCATCATGCATATGTGCATAAGTGTGAGGAAGGTCTCAGAGCTGAGATAGGCATTTAAATTTCACTCTAAAAAATTCCATGACATCACAGTAAAATAAACATTAGCAGAGACAACTGTGCAATATTTTTTTTTATTGGTTGAAAGTAAAAGATGTTTTCTGAAATGTTACAATTACCAAGTCAAGCCTTCAGAAATGAAGATACTAGCATCTACCAAGATATTAAATGAAATAGAGACAAGATAAAACTTATGCAAAATAAGGCATGGATGGGTTCATAAGCAACAACTTTTATATTTGACACAATTCTTTGTTTTATATATTACTATATGTTTATTACAGTATTTCTAAACACACTTTGAAAAAGGAAAGTAACAATCTCTAGTGTCTTGTAATTTAGACCAAGAGATAACCAGAACAAATAAAGTCACCAAATACTTGCCTTAGAAAAAATACTGTATACATTCAACAGAAATAATCAAACATGGATACATGATTCAAATTTGAACTTAAAAGGATTAAATAATTGGGCTGTAAGGCAAAATTCTTTAAAGGCATGATATACAAGACTTAAAGGATCCTAGCTGTTCAGATGGCTGGACAATGTAGTCTAGGATTGCTAAAATTTCAAACATGTCCCCTTCTACTCTTTAAAGAATAAAGTTTGACATTCATTTTCATAAACCAATACTGAATTTCAGACATCGGACATTTCGTCTAGACAAATATATTTTGAAAAGCTTACACATTACAAGTTCTGGGACAGTGAGCGTGGGAAAACAAAGCACAGGTCTTCCTCTGCGGGAGCTGAAATCAGATCTCTTCAGTTGGGCAGGTCCACATTGCGAAGGATGAGGGCCACTCGGTTTGGAATGTACACCTATATCAACACAGTCGTGTCAGTGCATTTGAAAGAAACACTGGGCTTGATATCGTATCAAAGCGACTTGATATCATATCAAAGCATGGTATTACAGCTCCCTTTACAATTCTACTGGCTCTGAGGAGGCTCTATTCGACAGTTCTGGCATTAAGACGCCTTTAAAACGATCACCGCTAGAGGGCTCCATACGCTTTACAAAAACCGATGCTCCCCAGACACAAAGGACAGAAACCTCCTTGGCGGCTCTGGTTCCGAACTAGCAGGTGGTGAAGGCAGGCTGCCCTCCAGGTCACAACGTTAGTCTAGTCAGGTAAATAAAAGTAACATACTAAAGACTGGTCAAGTCAGGACACTTATTATCTTTCTGGTTTGTGTTTCTCCTGTCATTTTAGGAACAAAACCTTAACGGTAATAGTATAAGGTTATCTTATGTGTATTTTAATCCCTGCCCCAATTTAAATCAGTCAAGAGGCTTGCCACTGATTGAAGGTGCAATCCACTTCTTTGCATGCCCTGCAGAGTCCTGACTCAGCTCCTTCTTGCATATGTGCAACTCCCCTCTCAGACATGCTCTTCACTTATCCCTTCTCCCTTTACCAGCTCTGGCCACAGAGCCTTGCGGGTCCTTGAACACACCACATCCTTCCCCTCCTTCCTCGCGATCTTGGCCTCTGCCTGGTCCCCTGTTCAGAACACTCTTTCCTGGGCTAGTTCCTTATCTCTTAGATCTTGAAAAACCCCAACTCCATGGAGAGGTGTCCTTTGACAACTCTAGATCTGATAGTGCCTCCATTTCATTTTCTATCACAGCACCATTTTTCTTCTATCTGAACATTTAACACACTTTGTAATTTTTTTTTTCAAGTTTATGATCAACTCTTCCCACTAGACTATTAGGTTTACCAGGGTGGAGGCCATATGTCTTCATATTTCTAACTTTTAGTAGGTGCCAGTGATGACTAAATAAAAGAATGAATAAAGGAATAAGTAATTGTGGGATCAATATGTGTATATTTCACAAGATATTCTTTAATATATTTGCATCTAAAATAATTTTTATAAAACTGAGAAGTGATTTGAACTGCTTGATGCTTAACTGTATGCTATTTTACACATAAGGGATTAATTACTATTAACAAAGCAGACAGTAAAAGTAATATTACATATTGCTGTCATCATTGTGAGAGTATCTCTCCATTTCTGAATTTGTGAATAAGGTACAATTTTCAGCTACTTTAACTGAAAACTTGACCAATGATTTAAAAGAAAAAAGAGAAAGACTTTTATAGTTTAGAACTAGAATGAAAGATGGGGAAAAAAAAACAACAACACAGAGCTTTAGGGAAAAAAAATAAAGAACAGAACAGCTGATTTTCACTGACTGAGACCACTGTATGCCCAGTGTATCTCAAGTCAGCAAATGAACACAACATTTTCCCACAAGGTTGCTGTGATAAAGACATCTTACAACTGTTTTTAAAAAATCAGATACATCAATACAGTTAATTTTGAATATTAATGATTAAAGCAGTTTTTAAATGATGGAATTTTGAAAAATTTATATTATGAATGCAATAACTAGAGAACGGTTTTTCTAATCTTGAATTAAAAGTAACAGTGACTTAGCACTGTCATCTAAGAAAAATGTCACACAAGCTAACAGTTTACTGGGTTCCTCACTGTCTCAGACTGGTATGCAATCCAGTACTTAACGTCCAAAAGATAAATATTATATCCTTGTGTTCATTAAGTGTGGGGAACTGTGTATTTCAATGCCATAATCAGTTTCCCTACAATTTACACATTGTTTTTAATGTCATATAGCTTTTAAACCACATCATGATTTAATGGCTAATATCTCTTCCATTCAATATTTTCTTTTGACAGTGATAGGTAAGCTGTTATAAGATTGGCTCAACAAAAGAAAGCTGGAGCTACCCATGAACAAAGGCAGGACTATACCCAGGGGTCCAGACAGATCAAGTGCAAACTATGGCCTATTCCCACAATGACGCTACAGTCTAAAGCAACACAGACCAAAGCCAGAGAGGAGAAATCAAAGAAACCAACAGTCAGATTCAGTCAATTCCAAGTCTTCTCAAAACAGGCATGAATCAAGAGAGAGCAGTTCTGGGACTTCCCTGGCATTTCAGTGGTTAAGACTCTGTGCTTCCAATGCATGGGGTGTAGGTTCCATCCCTGGTTGTGTAACTAAGATGCCACATGTCAGAGTCAAAAAATTTAAAAAAAGAGAGAGATACCTGTTCTGCCTTACTCCATCTGTTTAGTTTAGGGAGTCATAGTAACTAGGTGTAAGCAGTCAGTGGGACAGCGGGTTATAATCAGAATGGTTCTGAAGTGTTAAAACCGAACACTGAATTAAATATCTCAGTAGCATGGGAGACTGAAGAAAAGGATTTCAGTTCTGTTTACCTTAAAAATATTTCTCTGGTATCTTTGACCCTATATGCAGATAAAGAGATTCTGATTGGCCCAAGTCTCCTGAGAAAGAAGCGGTAAAGCACGGGCCTAGGACAAGGAGTGGCGGGCCCCTGCTCAGTGTGGCCAGGATAAACCCGGACGCTGCCTCACTCTCGTTCTGCATCTTACCGTTTCGGTATCCACCCTGATTTTATTACCTCATACTGATTTAATTAATGAAATATGAATAACTATAAGCTGATAATTTAGAAGCAATCTTACTGTCTGTGATCTCTGGTATTTTAGCTAGCCCAAATTTAAGAGTAAAACAAAGAGGGTGATGTAAGAATTCAAGGTTTGCAATGAATGCACTGCATTTCCTCTTTTGGCATTTAATTGTTCAAAAATGCGCTAAGAATTCTCTCTAAATGATGATGGCCATTTTATGTAAGGACCTTTATGATTACCAATTCCAGTCACACTTCGAGGCCGCTTAATACTATATGCTCAAAAACCATTGGTTGATAATTGTACAATATCATTAACAGGAATATTGTGTAATTATACTTTTTCACTGCAGTGTTAATTACCAGAATGTGTTCATGTTGCTTCAGAGCCCTTGCAGTATCGGCAATATGAAAAAATTTCCCCAAGCAAGAAATTTTTTTTAACTATGGCTATTTATGAATTTTGGAGTTTTCTTCTTTATTAGAGTTCTGCATATATAAATCAATGTTCTTAGTAGTTAGGAAATGACTACCAATTATACTAAAAGACTTACGATAATTAGAGCTAATTCTTATGATGAGACAATTACAACATAAACAATTTGGGGCTCTATAATTTAGTGCTAAGTATTGGCTTCTGTAAATCTCAATTTACAATTTTAATTCTATAAATAGTTTTGATTCTGATAGCAAAAGAAATATGAACATATTTTAAGTAGATTTAAATATAACTGCTTATATTTAAATATGAATATCTCATATTTAAGCTTATGTATACAGACACCATTTAGTATACACATCACAGATAGTATATGCTGATAAACATATTCACCATGCCCGTTACTAGTCACTAAGCCATGAACATTTTGGAGCGAGGATCATACAGTAAGAACATATGAGACAGTATAATGTAAAGTCATGAATTTTATTTTTTCTAGCTGTCTTTGTACTCTGTTCTTTACAAGGAACCAGAATGCCACAGCGTAATCTGGTTCATTTATTAAGAGAGTCAAAATGCATGCCATCTACGCAGTTATTTTGACTACATAATGACTTAATCACTACACCAACTATTACTATGGATTGAAAAAAAAAAAAAACCAACAGAAACTGATCATACAATGATCTACTATATTATGCCATCTAAGCAAAGTATTATGTTGTTCTTGGGTCAAAATTGATTTACAAATATTAATTACATGGTTTTTGAAAACAGGTTATCAAAAATTTAGAAACAGCAAACTTAAAAATAATTTTCAATAAAAATACTTAAAAGGCAAATTTTAAAATGTTCTTATAAATTGTAAAGTTAGCAACTGTATAAATCATAGTGAAAACAGCATTTGTTGAAAAGGGCATTAGATCTTAACAATCTACATATATGTTTATCACAAATTATTTTGAAAAATAAAGATGACATAAAATAATTTTAATTTTCACATATATCCTTTAATTTATAAAATATTTTCTAAGGAAAAAACTTATTATAATTCATTATTTTGCATTAGGCTAAGAGAAAAGTGATCTAGTGACTATTTCTGTGTAGAAATACATATTTAGAAATATGAAAAAGAGAAAACTTTATGAATTAAAATTGATTTGTTTTAAAAAAAGCTAAACATTTTCATAATTCTTGGTAGAGCAAAAAACATTTCCCAACTTAATTTATATTTTCAATGCCTACAACTGAGGGGCAATAAAAAAGATACATCTATGTCAAACACCCTATTTAAACTAAAAATCTACCTTTGAATCACCAAATTTAGAATGGAAGTAAACAAATCTATTTCTTAAGATTAAGGAGATTTACTGGCAAAGTAATAGATGCTAAAAGTATTGCTTTATTCACATTTCACCATTAAGACTACTTAAGTTATTGTAAAGCAATCTAATTTATTTCAGGTTCAATCATCTCTGTGCTTTCATTTGTGCCATGGAGTCTGAATTTATGAATCAGAAAAGAAAAAGAAAGCGCCCTCGCCCCTCCTGGTTTACTGATGAAGTTACGGGTTAAATATAAGTTCCTATATCAGAAGCTAAAATGCAGAGAAATCATTATGCTAAAATGGAGTTTCCAAAAACTGCCAGTAAAGCAGAATGGAAAGGTTCTGCCTTATAGCTTCTTGGCATTTGTGAGATACTCCAACCTTAGCATATACATTTCAGCAGCAGTACACATGCAGTTCTCTGGTTTCACAGTTTTAACTGATGGAGCACATCAAGAAGATGCCGGGGTGGTACCTGCTGAAGCTGCAGCATGTATGGCTATTTTAAGATTCCTTTGAGTTCTGTTTGTTGCTATCTTTGAAAACAGATTTGACACTTATTCAGCAGATCCTTTGGATTACTGAGCTTGCAAATTAAGCTTTGGCAAATACAGTGTGCTAGTTGTGATGGACAGAAATTTCCTGGAAGAGTTACATTTTTGTCTCCCCTTCCCTCTTTATTCTAGGCATGTGGGAGGCAGAAGGCAGGTCAAAAGAGACCTAAAACCTGACTGGATCCCAGCACATTATCCATCAGTTCAATAAAGAGTTCTGTTATAATGAGACATTCTTATACTAGATGTATATTTGAATCTTCAAAAGATAACTCAGGTAAGAAGGAATTTGTTTTATTGGATTTTCTGGTCTACTGGGGCCCCCTTATTTTATAAAAAAGAATTATTACATTGCATTAATATAAATTATTCAAAAATCACAATACCATAATGAATACTATGACTATTTTATGTACCCACACCTTGCTTAAGAAATCATCCCTAACCACCAACCCCTTTTTTTTTTAAATTGTAGTGCAGTTAATTTTCCAGGTGCCTTATTTTTTACATTAAAACCCATGATCATTTCATTTGGAATCTAAAGATTTATTTAAAATGAGTTATTCCTAAAGCACCTGTAGTCATCAAAAACAAGATGCTGCTGCTGGGAAGATAGAACTAATATTTACCTCCTGACCCAGCGGGATCAGAATTCTATCACAGGTGGTAGTTAAGCTCTGCTCTATTTCTCATATGCTTGCACGGCTGTATCTCTCTACCTGTTATGGAGACTTATGTGACATTCTCCATTCCATCAGCTCATTTAGAACTGCACAGTCCATATTTGCAAGATCAATTTAATTAGTGCTTGAAAAGTAATCTGTCTGTGGCTGCCACTGGTTACTTGGCTTGTTTTAATTATGACAGAATATCTTTGCCCTTAAAAAATCAAAAGGATGTCAAGATATTTTCTGCCCAGCCTCAAAGATTGCAAGCCCTCGCCTAAGACGATAATTTCTCCAAAGTTGGGAGAATGTCCTCAAAGCATCTAGTGTCTTGGCACGCTTAGAATACCTAAATAAATATTGAACAGCCATGACAATAATAATTTAAAAATATATGTACAGCAGCATTTTGCAGTTTCCCCAAAACTTGGCTGTGTTAATGAATTTATACCTAAGAATCTCTTGCTGTAGGCAGGATACTATTATTAATCCTTAGGCAAACTCAGGCACAAAAAGGTCAAATTACTCAAGTTCTCATAACTGGTATTCATAAGTGGCGGACTGGCGACTTAACCCCAAAGCCCCTGCCATGACATTTTGTGATCTTTTCCCTGTATTACCAGGCTTCCTTCACCAACATAAACCTCTTTGGCTACATGAACCTTTAGGAAAGTTAGCTATGTAACCTATTTGCTGGCTGAAATTTCAAATTCCTTTCAGTCTATATCAACTGGTTCAAGTTTGGCTTTATCACAGTTGGGTGCTGCTTCTCCATGACCCCTCCTTATGAGCTCGGTCACCTTCCCTAACCCCTCAGGGGCCTCTAACTCTTTAGTTATTTCAGAGCTTTAAAATCATTTTCTAATTCATTTCAGAAACTATTTTTATCAGTCTTATTTTACATGTCAAAACTGAATGTTCTGACAACCACAGCAAGCATTCTGTGAAGAAAGAACCTGCTAGCACCTGTGAGCCCTCCCTCTTGAAAATACATATAAATTTGTGTTTCCATCTAAAGCCACATCAACATCAGCATCAATACCACCACCCTACACACACACCGAGGGTAACACCTAGGTCTCCAAAGGCTATTGGCTTTGCTCAGAGCTGATCATCAACAATTTAATCTTATTCATCTCTGCTCTTTTATTTCATGCTGCTGTCTTTGACATATATAACAGCAGCTTACAAAGTAAGGTGCTGTCACCATCCTGGGAGGTGGGAATATAGTAGCAAAAGGGCGGAGCAAGGGGTATCATACAGATTCTCATGTTTGATATTTACCTAATTTTTTTAATGAAAGAATTAAACAGCAATGATAAAACTATACATTATGGGATACACCTTGGCCTTACATACATGAAACAAATCTTAATCCAAGTCCTCTCCTTGTGAAACAAGCAAAAAAAAAAAAACTGCGCTGAGACAGACAGGTAGAAGAGGGATAGGAAAGAAAGAGAGGGATACTTGACTAGTCACGGAAAGTGAAACATGTATAATACAGATGTAGACTTGGCCATAAATGAAGAATTTCTCCACCTATGCAGAATTTCTAAATTCTACAATTTTTTTTATTGAAATATAGTTTCAGGTATACGGCATGATTCAGATCTTTTTATACATTATACTCCATTCATAGTTCTAAAATATTGGCTATATTTTCTGTGCTGTACAATATATCTGTGCAGCTTATTTACTTCATAAATAGTATTTTGTACCTCTTAATCCCTAACTCTGTCCTGTTGCTACCCCTTCCTTATCCCCACTGGTAACCACTATTCTTTATATCTGTGACTCGATTTCTGTTTTGTTATATTCACTTGTTTATTTTTTAGATTCCACATATAAGTGATCACAAATAGTATCTGTCTTTCTCTGACTTCTTTCATTAAGCATAATACCCTCCAGATCCATCCATATTGTTGTAAATGGCAAAATTTTAGTCTACATTTTAAAAAGAAATTCAATTTAGTAGTTTAAAGCAGTATCCTGTCATTGTGTCAACCTCACAAAGTAAAATTTAGTTAATATAAAACAACACTCTCCTCAGTAATACAAAGAAACCAGAGAATTCTATAACTAGAGTGAATTCACAGTCTTTAATGACTACATGAAAGAAAAAAAAGGTATATACAGATTCTTTTAAGATGTTTAAAATGAAACTTTATTTGATAGTCCATAATACAGAAAGCTGCAAGAACAGAAGAAAAGCAAATTGTTGTAGAAAAGTTAGAAATATAATAGAAGGAAAGCTAAAACCTGGCTTCCTCTTATGTCTTGAGAAATAATTTTTAATCCTATTAATATTCAAATTTCCCCAACTGTCTGCTAAATATCCTTTACTATTTGTTTTTCCAAAACCCAGTGAGTCCAGCACCACACGTTGCATGTTTCCTTAGTGCGATCAATACCCCTTCCCTACTCCCTGCCTTGTTTCCATGTTGCTTACTTGCTGAAGAGTTGTTTTCTTGGACAAAAAGGCATCACTTTGAAAATACAGAATAAATTTAAATGAAATGAAAATGCCTTAAAACCTTACTTACCAAAAGAGAACAGGGACAGTTATTATGTTCAAAAGGTTCAGAGAAGAATTCGGTATTGTGGTCCAGTCTCTTGTGTCCTCCGTATTCTGCTGCATCTGAATCGAGCACAATTTTGTACGTACAGCTCTTAAGGAATTACAACAGTTCAGGAGTTGAATGACACATTATATAATATGTCTGAGACAGGATTTAGTAGCAAGTATTCTGAACATTGTTAAATGATGATTTGTGCAATGTTCTCATTTCTTCTCTACTATTTCAGCTTCTCATGTTTGAAAGGGGCTCTGTAGGCTATCTAGTCCACACACCCACGGGACCTTTGTTATCCTTTTATCACAGCTTGGCACATGATCATCTATACCTATTAGTGAAGAATCTACTTTCTTCTTTCTGCAACCAACCAATTCCATTTTTTAGAAATTCTTCTCCATATTGAGCAGAATTTTGATTTTGTGAAAACTTTTTCCACCCAGAAAAGCCATAAAGAATAAGTTCAAAATACAGTAGCTTTCAAATATTTAATAGCTATGCTATCTCCATTGATCCTCTACATATATTACTAAATACTTGTTAAATAGAATCCGAGAACCTTCGATCATTTCTCACTTGATATGGCTGTTTCTCTTTTCCCGTCTCTGAATTCATTCTAGTTTGCTAGATCCTGGTTGACAAAGTGAGGAACACAGAAGTGAACTAAGGGTGCCCGTGTGTTCTGAAGACCAAGCACCCTTGGTTACAGACACATGCTTCTATTAATGCACAAGATCATGTAAACATACTGTCCATTATGCCACAGAATTCATGCTGTAATCATGTGATCTGCTACAATTTAACACCCGATTTTTCACAATGAACTATTTGTATGGGGTCGCTAAGAGTCGGACACAACTGAGTGACTTCACTTTCACTTTTCACTTTCATGCATTGGAGAAGGAAATGGCAACCCACTCCAGTGTTCTTGCCTGGAGAATCCCAGGGACAGGGGAGCCTGGTGGGCTGCCATCTATGGGGTCGCACAGAGTCGGACACGACTGAAGCGACTTAGCAGCAGCAGCAGCAGTATTGTATTTATTTAACTTATATGTGCTTATTTAACTTATATGCAGAGTACATTATAAGAAACGCTGGGCTGGATGAAGCACAAGCTGGAATCAAGATTGCCGGGAGATACATCAATAACCTCAGATATGCTGATGACACCACCCTTATGGCAGAAAGTAAAGCAGAACTAAAGAGCCTCTTGATGAAAGTGAAAGAGGAGAGTGAAAAATTGGCTTAAAGCTCAACATGCAGAAAACTAAGACCATGGCATCTGGTCCCATCACTTCATGGCAAATAGATGGGGAAACAGTGGCTGACTTTATTTTGGGGGGCTCTAAAATCACTGCAGATGGTGATTGCAGCCATGAAATTAAAAGACACTTGTTCCTTGGAAGAAAAGTTATGACCAACATAGAATATTAAAAAGCCGAGACATTACTTTGCCAACAAAAGTCCATCTAGTCAAGGCTATTGTTTTTCCAGTAGTCATGTACGGATGTGAGAGTTGGACTATAAAGAAAGCTGAGTGCTGGTTTAAAGAATTGATGCTTCTGAACTGTGGTGTTGGAGAAAACTCTTGAGAGTCCCTTGGACTGCAAGGAGATCCAACCAATCTATCCTAAAGGAAATCAGTTCTGAATGTTCATTGGAAGGACTGATGCTGAACTGAAATGCCAATACTTTGGCCCCCTAATGCGAAGAGCTGACTCATTTGAAAAAACCCTGATGCTGGGAAAGATTGAAGGCAGGAGCAGAAGGGGACGGCAAAGGATGAGATGGTTGGATGGCATCACCAACTCAATGGACATGAGTTTGAGTAAACTCTGGGAGTTGGTGATGGACAGGGAGGTCTGGCGCACTGCAGTCCATGGGGTCGCAAAGAGTTGGACACAACTGAGCAACTAAACTGAACTGACTGAGTTGACTGAGTATTGTATTTATAACAAAAGAACAGCTATGGTTACTATGTTCAAATTTATATCAGAATGCCTAGAAATACTTGGTTAAAAAATCTACAAGTAAATATACATGGATACTTAGAAATTTAAGTTTCTTCTAGCTTAAGGAGGGAGACAGATGGGTGCCTAGGTGCTTTGCATTTTCCTGGTATTTAATCTCAGAAATGTTTGTATATTTTTATTACAGCAAAAGCTATCACATTTAAAGTACATGGGGATAAGAAGCTATGACTATCATTTTCATTCCTAGACCTTTGTTTAAGAGATGCAGATAGTTGCACCATAGGAATTTTGCTGGGAGTGGTGACTCCATTTCAGTCAATCCAGGTCAGTCTACTCGAATGCAAATCTAGACTAACAATCAGCATGTTAATGAGCTTAAAGCAGAGGGAAAGGGACAAAGACTGAGTTCAAAAGGTGACTACAGGGCCCAAGCACATTCCAAACATACTCACAGGATTTGAGCATGTGATTTATTTACTGGAGAAATAGGGACAGGATAGTGAGAACAAATCATTAGAGACATGGTAAATAAATGAAGCCCGGTGGTATGAAAGGAACTACTAAAAGAGAAGCTTAGCTTTTGTTCTTCATCCTAGTTCATTAAATACTTGCAAGAATCTTCAACAAGCATTAAATAAAAACAAAAAGAGTACAATACAGTTTAGAGAATGAAGACCTAGAATCCATTCTGAAACACCTTCAGAAATACATCCGTTCAGAAATACTTTCTCAATTATTAAGTTATTGGTTAACAACATAGATTATTGGTAGTAGTGACTGAAGAAAGGAAACATATCATGAAAAGCACTGATTCCCGACCTGTGGGTGGATGGTCACTGGCCATTGTGTTATCATAAGAGTCTCACAGAATAAGTAATTACCTTATTATAAGGGCTTGGGATTCTATATATACCTGTGTGAAGACTAAATAATGTGTTCTTATACCCATTTGGTACTATATTTCAAAGAATGTGCACTTTTTTGATTAATATGACATAGAGGCTTTTCAAAAGTCACAGAATTTATAGTAAGTTTTTTGCCTATATATTTTCTCAGTGAAGGATACTGAAAGAGCAATTGTTATATAAGGATCGATATATTTTTGACATTGAAAGGGATTATCACACTGAAAATGGTAAGAATCTACTCACTTAATGTATATAATTTATAGCTTTAAAGGAAAAGCCATAAAGTTTCAAAACATCAGTTTAGACCTATTTCTCTGATCTATAATTTAAAGCAAAAATTCTGCCATGGCTACTTTGGAATTACCCAGTCCTGTGTCTATATTACCCAGGGACTACAATAACTTCCTTTAGAAAACACAACCCTTAATTCCAGAAATTCCAACAATTCAAAACACTAGATTAAAAGTAATGATTGTGACAGAGCTTTATAATTGTAAATTACTATATTGTTTAAGAATCAGGAAACCCCATCTTTTACAAACACTGCTTAGAGTAAACATTTCTAAAACGGTTATCTGGGCATCTGGATTTTTGTTTTTCTCTTCTCATTCAGGCATTCCCTCACTCCCTCTTTCTCATGTACACGCAGACACACACACAGATTACACACATGACGTGGGACCCACATAGCATCAACACCCCTACAGAGCCCTGCCCTGTCTGCCACTAAAGAATATCCCTCTGAAAATATAACTCAGAACTAGTTTACCCTTAAACTGTCTTCTTCATAGGATTTCCAATTCCACAGTAGATAAATTTAGCAGGACATCTCAGCACCTCCACGTCTCTGTTATTCGTAGCTGCCTCACTACATCTAGCAGAGTGCCTTCTCATTATGGCTTCTCAGTACATCTCTGAAACTGATATTCAGGATGACAATTCTGATTCATGAAGAAAGGCCAAATTACATGTCTTATATTTTATATTAGAGGAATGTAGAAGAAATTATTTTTCCCATTCACTTAATAAATACACACATGTAGGAGGCTCTGTGCAAGATATTAAAAAAATGACTAAGATGTAGTTTTAGTTTATGTGCAAGTCATAGCCTGTTAAGGGGAGATTAGAAACACATATGAATGTCCATAAATAAAGCAGAAGGCAATATTCAGTGAGAGGTACAGCCAAGGAGAGAAGGCAGGATTGACAGTTTATAAACAAAAAAGCTTTGAAGGATGGCTAGACTGTTCAGATTTATTTTATAATTATTAAGTGTGAGAATGCTTTGTGAGAAAGGTTATGCTAATCAAAAACAACCAACCAAAATTAACCTGAAGGTTGAGGGTAGAATAGAATGAACAAGGGAAACACTAAGTCAGAAAAACCCGCCAGGAATCTAAGAGTGGTGGTTAAACTTGGATAGTACAAAAGGAGAAACATATATAAACCAATGAGGTTTTTTTTGTATGTACAACTGATGGTACTCAAATGGGAATCTGATGCCCAATTTGAGGAAACACTTAGAAGGGGAAGAGTTGTGCCCAAAGGCACACAGTAAGTTTCATGGCAGAGCTGGGATGTAGACACAGGTCAAACATAGACTTAATTACCCTACTCTCCACAAGTGGGTGCCTGTTTTATGCCAAGAATCAGGCAGAGTGTTTTTGTTGGCAGTTTCTTTGTTTAATTCTAATTTTGAGATTCTAAGCATATAGAGGCTGGAATGAATGTGGCATGAATTAAAAAAAAATAAGAAAAAAGGATAAAGTGATATCCTAGTGTTTAATTAAGTTTAAAAGATTGGTGCTAAAGGACTGTAATTCTTAACGTTACTTAAGGAGTCTGAATATCAGGTTTGCATCTGTTCTAGATCAATTTCTTGCTCAGTTGGTTCATTTGATCTGTTGTTTGGGGAATACAGAATGTACTTTGCTCAATTTGGGAAAATAGAGCAGGGAAAGAATGATAAAAATTTTATGGAGATTTTTTAAAAAGGAGATCAAATAGATCCCTATCCATTTGGATATCATTTTAAAATATTTTGATTTCTTCTTATTTTAAATTCAAGAGCTTCCTAAGTATTTGATATATCTATCAACAGGTTGAAGTTGATAAGAAGTTTTAAACATTATTTTATAATCTATGTCCTTAAATTTGAACCAAGAAAGAGCCATGTTCTGAAGACATGTACTAATAAGATTAAAGAACAGTGAAGGCATGAAGACTCTTAAATTCAATGGCTCTTCAAATACTTCAAAAGCTGCTGTGTTTGCTCAGCCACTTGATAAAGTGTCTGTTCAAAGTATAAGGATTTTGATGTAAGAAGTACTATCATTTATACCATTCTGCACTAAACTCACTTCACTCCTGCTGATGAAACTAGGGAAATTTATTGTAAGGTACAAACCCTGAGGTTTCAGACTGAGTGACAATAAAAGAGGTTCTCTAGTGAGTAGATGACCATAAAGATGGCAAAGCTGGTAAGTCACCATATATCTTTAAATCTAAGACACCATCGATTTTAAGATGAATTATTTTATATAACTGCACTAAAAAGAAAAATATCACTACCATGCCAATCACTATAAGACATATCCCAGTTGATGACATGTTAAAAAATGTACACTTAGATCATATGAATTTGGTATGATATTTTCAGATATGACTCTTAATCAACCCACCCACAGTATTATGATTGCAAAAACTTTTGGGAGTTAAGTGACCCTAGGAGAGAGAATGTATTATCAAAGGCAGAAAACATTAGGTACAAAATTCTAAGGAACTGTAAACAAACATCTGGCAATCTAAGAATAGGTGGTAGAAAATAAAAATAATTTCATGTTTTTAACAGTCTAAAGATAACTAGCCAGCACAAGACTTGCCTCAGTGTTCTAACATAATGTTCCTCCTTTTATGCTTCATAAATTGAATTTAATTTATTGCCAACCACAATTCACAAATCTTGTATAGCTTTTTGGCTGTATAGCATCTCAAATAGATCTGCCCCTCTATTTCATAAGTATACTTAAACTATACCTCATTTATTGTCCTGAACCATAGACCAGGTCATAAATGACAACCTTTAGTTTGCTCTCTCTGGTCTCCTTCCAAATACAGAAGTAGCAAAAACTAGTGCTGTGCTGCTGTATATTTTATGGATGTATATGTGTGTTAGAGTGAGGCAGGTGCGTGTGTGTGTCTGATTTAGGCATTTCTGTCTTTAGCTTTGTCAACTAGAATATATAGCGACTTAAAAATTCACCACTGGAAATAAGTTCTGATATTTTCATTATTTGTTTGAAACTATTTTATGGCTGTGGGCATTTATGAGTATATTACTTTCAATAGACAATATCCATTTAGCTTTTTTTCTCTACCTAACTTTAGTTTTAAAAAACTCCTACAATATTATAATATTGCTAAAATAAAAGAGGGTAATATAAAAATAAATAGGAAATTTACTATTGAATATAGTCAAAGTATATTTTAAATTATAATGAAAGGCAAATGGAGCTTCCCTTTAAGGGTACAATATGTTTTTTAAAGTTCTTATTAGTTTACATTAAAATTTTATTGTCTTTGCAAAAAGGATCAAATTCAATATAGCAGCTATATATGAATTCAAGTTTGTGAACACTATCTTCATTACAAGTTTAAATGACAACCACATGTTTTAATTAAATGCAAAACAAAAGTATATTTATAGTATAGTTTAGGATCTGCTTCTTTCATGAACAGGTTTCTGACTGTAGCCTAAAAAATAAACTCTAGTCCATGCAAATTTACTTCCTTAATTATACATTCTTAGAAACTGTACAATGCAGAATAGCAATAAAACAAACTCAAAGGAGGAGGGACTCAAATATAATCTACCACATTAATTAATGGATTGCTATGCTTTTTGAAATGCATTTGCACGCAAATTATTAGTTTATTCTTAGGCATGCTTAATGACACACATCAGTAACAGCAAATCAAATGATAATATAAAATATTGAGCACTACATATTTCTCTATGCAAATAAGAATATTATTCTAAATACTTTACAGAATTCTTTGACTAACCTAATTAGGAACTTTTCTTTGTCCTAGAAGATTATATAATTGAACTAAAAATGTCATTTTTTTTCTCAGTAACTCAAGAAAAGAAAATAACAAAAAAATATGCTTATACTTATAGACTAACTACCCTTTAAAATTGTTGCTCTTTGTCTGTGCCACTAACAATTACCCAAGGGTAGTGGTTTAGTTGCTACATCCTATCCAACTCTTGGGACCCCATGGATGGTAGCTCACCAGGTTACTCTGTCCATGGGGTTTCCCAGGCAAGAATACTGGAGTGGGTTGCCATTCCTTTCTCCAGGGGATCTTCCTGACCCAGGGATTGAAAGCTGGTCTCTTGCACTGCAAGCAGATTCTTTACCAACTGAGGTACCAAGGAAGCCCCAAGGATTATCCAAAGAACTTATAAATTCAATTATTTGATGAAGCAATATTAGCTAGTGAGAACTGCAAAAGAGAAAAACAACAGATTTTTATACATCTTTCAAACACATGCTTTCTCATCAAAATGAATTTTGATCATGCAGATGCAACATTTTTTACAAATATATTGTGGTTTTGAACTCAATTTTAACATAGGCTATAAAGAAACATCTTCACTCAAACTTATGTTAATACAGCCTTTAATTGAGTTCTATGCAATATATATAAAGGGAGAAGATCATTGGAAACTTCAAAATTCCTGAAAAATAATGAGAATTGCAAGCATAAGTAAGCATCATCTAAGCCATTTCATGCAGACAGATAAGAATAGGAGAAAGCTTCCTACAACAGTAAAATACAGTGGGTGCATGGCTTTGGGGCCCAACAATTACATTCTAGTCTGAGTTCTTAATTACCTACCATGTGTCTTCCAGCAAGTTACTGAATTTCCTTAAAGCTAAGTTTCTTATTGTTAAAATCGGGTAATATATCAACGGGTAACTGTGAGGATTCACAGAAACAGTGTACATCAAGTGCTTAACAGAGTCCCTAGCACTGGGAGAAGTGCCCAAGTTATTAACTGCTCTTTATATTATTATTATTATTATTGGCCCTGGACCATTTTAACTGCTAGCTTAAGTGATCAAAACTAAAAGTATGTCAACTTATTCTCTTACTTTTTAATCCAACTTGGCCTTTTCTTTCTTTCTGACCTTTATTCCCCTTCCTTTCCCCCATGACTTTATTCTCACTAGAATCTAAACAATTTCCCTGTTATTTAAAAAGATTGAACAATGAAGCTTAACTGGACAGTACCTTGGCCTCTTTGAAGACTACACACTTAAAATTTTTATTTTATTCTTTTTATAATGATCCTCATGCTTTTGAGAAAGACTGAGAAGACTACTCTGAACATCCTAACTGAAAATTAAATACTTCCCTGGTGGCTCAGTTGATAAAGACCCTGCCTGCAATGCAGAAGACCTGGGTTTGATCCTGGGTTGGGAAGATCCCCTGGAGCAGGGCATGGCAACCTACTCCAGGATTCTTGCCTGGAGAATTGCACGGACACAGGAGCCCCCGTCCTGTGCAATCCCACAGTCCATGGGATTGCAAAGATTCAGACACGACTGAGCGACTAAGCACACAACACACCCTCTTGCAATTGCCCCAATTTTTCAACATATATTATCTACTTTTATCATCCTATAAATTTAATTATTATATTTTTTCTCTTTCTTTAATTTAAATAAATCTCTATAAGGGAGTTGTCCTTCCCTACACACCCCTCCTCCCTCTACCTAGGACCTGGATTAATACCTGGCATATTTACTGAGAGGATCTTCTTTGCATTATTTTCCTACTGCAGTGTCCTCCCTGGGTTTTGATCTATGCGTACTTTTGCTAAACTGTACGAAATAATTTAATACTTCTTCAGTCATAAAAAAACAACCTTGAGTTTCTTCCCTTGTTTTATCTGTACAATATAACTTCTAACACAATGCCACTTCATTATAAAGTTTTACTTGAGACATTTTAAAAGATTTCTCTTTAGAATAGTCACAACAGTTAAACAAATGCATGTCAGCTTGAAGCAATTAGTTCTCAAGTGAATAACTGATTGGTATGAGCCCTGGAGATAGACATTTTATCTAATTCTTAGTTGAAGTGGGTAAATGATTACATGTTCACTAAAGCTGACACATATTCAAAGACTTGTATTATCAACATTACTGGTGTGCTTTCTTTATACAGATGACTGAACTTAAGCATTGAACATCACAGTAACTTGTGAAAACCATATGCTGCTGCTGCTGCTGCTAAGTCGCTTCAGTCGTGTCCGACTCTGTGCGACCTCATAGACGGCAGCCCACCAGGCTCCCCCGTCCCTGGGATTCTTCAGGCAAGAACACTGGAGTGGGTTGCCATTTCCTTCTCCAATGCATGAAAGTGAAAAGTGAAAGTGAAGTCGTTCAGTCATGTCCGACTCTTAGTGACCCCATGGACTGCAGACTACCAGGCTTCTCTGTCCATGGGATTTTCTAGGCAAGAGTACTGGAGTGGGTGCCATTGCCTTCTCTGGTGAAAACCATATATATACACATATATAAGTACATTATATATATATTATATATATATATATATATAAAATTTGGCAAGGCCAGGATATGCACTTAGGTATAATATTTTCTATCACTCTACCACCATCTGCCAGTTAAAGTCTGCAAAGTAAATGAACATTAAAATACTTAACCATTTGAAAGCTGATTCATTTAGTGTTGGTAGTAGAAACATCCTTTTGATATATTTGAAGTCAGAACTTATTAGCATTAATGAATCATCAATATATTGGTGCACACCAATATTCTTGTGAGGGAAATCCCTTGGACAGAGGAGCCTGTTGAGCTACAGTCCATGGGATCATAAGACACGGACATGTCTTAGTGACTAAGAACCACCGCTACCATAGTCAATATATATGCTTCTTTGTATTTTAATTTTTAAGATCAAATAGAAAATCTAATACCTTAGGGCTAACTCGGTGCTTTAGAAAGGTAAATGAGAAGGGGCTGAGCTAGCTTCCCTTGAGAAAGTGTCAAGCGAAGCCTACTGGAGTTTGTGGATGTGTGTGTATGTGCCCAAACATGCATCATTATGCCCAGTCATTCCTGAGCACTTCTGGGCACACAGCCCATGCCTATCAAAATTTTCCCTAGGTTAAGCATTGTGAGAGGAAAGGTTCAAAGTAAACATTTCTCCATAGGCATCAAAAACATTGAGTGAAAGAGCTGTAAACTCACATTATGTGATTGTTAATATATGTGTTTCCCAGGGGTATAATAAATCTAGTATAGTACTTTACAAGCATCTATAAACCCATCATATTGGTTTAATCTTACTAGGCAGATGTGGAAGAGAATTACACATGGAAAGAGTAAGCTGCTGAGTTGTTTTTGCAAAGTGCATTTTTGTACAATTCAAAACAAAATCATCAAATGTTTTGGCTGTGATAGTCAAACATAAAGATAACTTACACAATTGAATGAGTAACAACTCTGGCACATTTTGAATCAAATTCTATGTAGACTTAATTATTTATTTTTATAGTTATTTAACAAGTATTGCATTTTAAAGGTCAGTTTTCATTACAGTCCCAAAGAAGGGCAATGCCAAAGATTATTCAAACTACCACACAGTTGTACTCATTTAACATGCTAACAAGGTAATGCTCAAAAATCTGCAAGTGAAGCCTCAAGAGTATATGGACTGAGAACTTCAGATGTACAAGCTGAATTTAGAAACGGCAGAGGAATCAGAGGTCTAATTGCCAACATCCACTGGATGATAGAAAAAGCAAGAGGATTCAAAAAAAAAAAAATCTACTTCTGCTTCATTGACTATGGGAAAGTCTTTGACTATGTGAATCACAACAAACTGCAGAAAATTCTGAAAGAGAATTTTTTCTGAGAAATCTGTATGCAGGTCAAGAAACAACAGCTAGAACTGGACATCAAACAACGGACTGGTTCCAAATTGGGCAAGGAGTACGTCAAGGCTGTATACTGTTACCCTGCTTATTTAACTCATATGCAGAGTACATCATGCAAAATGCAGGGCTGGATGAAGCACAAGCTGGAATCAAGATTGCTGGGAGAAATATCAGTAACCTCAGGTATGCAGGTGATTCTACCCTTATGGCAGAAAGTGAAGAAGAACTAAAGAGCCTCTTGATGAAAGTGAAAGAGGAGAGTGAAAAAGCTGGCTTCAAACTCAACATCAAATAAATAGGATCATGGCATTTGGTCCCATCACTTCATGCAAATAGACTGGGAAACAATGGAAACAGTGATCGACTTTATTTTCTTGGGCTCCAAAATCACTGCAGATGGGGACTGTAGCCATGAAATTAAAAGACGCTTTATCTTTGGAAGAAAAGTTATGACAAAGCTAGACACTGCATTAAAAAGCAGACACAGTAAAGGTCTGTCTAGTCAAAGCTATGGCTTTTCCACTAGTCATGTATGGATGTGAGAGGTGGACCATAAAGAAGGCTGAGCACCAAAGAATTGATGCTTTTGAACTGCAGTGTTAGAGAAGACTCTTAGAATCCCACTGGAAAGCAAGGAGATCCAACCAGTCAATCCTAAAGGAAATCAATCAGTCCTGAATATTCGCTGGAAGGACTGATGCTGAAGCTCCAATACTTTGACCACCTGATGTGAACAGTGGACTCATTGGAGAAGACCCTAATGCTGGGAAATTTTGAAGTCAGGAAGAGAAGGGGGCGACAGAGGATGAGAGGTTGGATGGCCTCGTCAACTCAATGGACATGAGTTTGAACAAACTCTGGGAGATAGTGAAGGTCAGGGGAGCTTGGAATGCTGGAGTCCATGGGGTTGCAAAGAGTCAGACATGACTGAATGATTGAACAACAAAGTAATAAGAGCATATTTCTCAATGTTTACAAATATGAGACCCAGAAACATCTACTATCATATAAGTTACATGAGCTTTTGTGAGATAAAAATGTTAGGGTAAGAGAATAAACTTAAGAAAAGAATGTTTCAGAATCAGAAAAGAATGCTACCACCATAGAAACTAATTTTCCTTTTGTTTTCCTTAACTGGATAAAAAGGAAGAGGGTTAGAAGCAAAAGTAGCGGAGTGAAAATTGACTCTCCCTAAATTACAAAGGGGATTTCCTTCATGGTACAGTGGTAAAGACTGCCAGAAAATGCAGGAGACCCAAGACGTGGGTTTGATCCCTGGGTCAGGAAGATCTCCTGGAACAGGAAATGACAACCCACTCCAGTATTCTTGCCTGGGAGGAGCCCCGAGGGTGGGCTAAGTCCATAGGGTTGCAAAGAATCAGACATGACTGAAGTGACTAAGCACGCAAAAACAAAAATAATAAAGAGCTTATTAGAAAAATTACAGTAATGGTTATAATTTTACAGACAGAAAATAATTTTGTTTCAATTAGTGTTCCTATAATAGACATTTATTGTCTGCCAATAAAAGGTAATGGGGCTTGTCTTGTAGCTCAGTGGTAAAGAATCTGCCTGCAATGCAGGAGATGCAGGTTCAATTCCTGGGTCAGGAAGATCCCCTGGAGAAGGAAATGGCAACCTATCCCAGTATTCTTGGCTGGGAAATCCCACAGACAGAGGATCCTGGTGGGCTACAGTCCACGGAGTCGCAGAGTTGGACATGTCTTAGCGACTCAACAACAATGAGAGGTAATATGACCATACTTAAGTTATACATTCATTAATTAAATGATTTACTTGATAGCATCTAAAAAATGCTTTCCTTATTCAACAGTTCATAACATATAACTACCAAGAATATCAGTAAGTTTCACAGATAAATTTCACAAATAAAATAGGAATTAGGCATTTTTCCATTATTAGGGTAAGAAAGCACATTAATAGAACCAGAAATGATTCTTACATAGGGTTATAACTGAAACCACTGTTTCTGAGAACACACTGTTCATGGCTTTACTTTTTCCACTTTTATCTAGAAAAAGATAACTTTCTTTTGGCTATAGCATCCATATATCCTTAGGAGCCTTTAAATAGTTATAGGGAACCAGTAATTATATCATGGATTAATTTAAGAAATCTTGTGGAATACTCACAGTACCATTTTCACATTTAAATGAAACACTGAGCACTCAGTTTGACCCTGTGAGATTCTGAGTTAGAAAAGCTTAATAGAAAATGGTGAAAATAAAAAAATCTCACTTACAGAAGATCTAAGCAGCTTTCTCGTAGGCAGGAGATATTCAGTGGGGGGAAAAAAAAAAAGGCGGGGGGGGGGGGTGCTAATTTCTACAGAGAGCCAGAAGTAAAAGGTAAATTAACATTCAGTATTAGAGATTTATTGTAGATAATGAATGCTCTATTTAAAAAATGTCATCAGATATAAAGGTGATAAATATAATTTTTTTTTTTTCAAAACAGAAGAGAACAATCTGTTCTGGACTGATTAAATAAAAGAGTATTTAAAAAGAAAGCCAAATATGAACCTTCAGGCCAATGTTCATTGTGGCTTTCCTTCCATTAGAGTTTGCAATGCTATTCCACAGGAAAGGAAAAAAAATTTACTAAATGAGATAGTAAGTGTAAAGTGCTTGTAGCATGCAAAATGTAATAAGTTTGGAATAGATGGTAGATCTTATTATGAAAGTCTGTTCAGCAAGTATTCTGACAGCAGACTCCATAATTTTAAATTCTACAAAATTATGATATATGTTATTTATAATGTTTTATCAACTTTTTCCTTTCTACCATTTAATTAAATATCTGTTCTAAGGGGAAAGCAATGAATTATAGAAATCTTTGTTTCTTAATTAACTTTAAACAACTTCAGGGGCTTTTCCACCTTGAGAGAGTCCTATCCTCCATCTATCCATCCATCCATCTGTCCATTCATCCATCTATTCATCATCCACTCATCTGCCCATCTCTCTCTTCATCATCATCTATTCATCTATCCATCCTTCCATCAACAATTTAGTTTTATGTTTACCTCATACATTCCAAGTAAAAATATAATTGCTAATATGTAGGTAAGAGAGACACTCAGTCTTACCAAGTATCTTGGAGTCAATTTCCATATAATAATACTTGAATATCCATTGGAAGGACTGATGCTGAAGCTGAAGCTCCAATATTTTGGTCACCTGATGCAGAGAACTGACTCATTGGAAAAGACCCTGATGCTGGGAAAGATTGAAGACAGGAGGAGAAGGGGACAACAGAGGATGAGATGGTTGGATGGCATCACCGACTCAACGGACATGAGTTTGAGCAAGCTCTGGGAGTTGGTGATGGACAGGGAAGCCTGGTGTGCTGCAGTCCATGGGATCACAAAGACTCAGACATGACAGAGCAACTGAACTGAATACCTCCTTTCACAAACTGGTAAAAATAATTATGCTAGGAATGAATGTTTTCCCCTCATTAGTGATACAACTGGCAGGGGAGAATGTACTGTTTTTATAGGATGATGCAGCAGTATTTCTGATTTCTTTATTCTCCAGAAGGACAAGAAACAGAGAAGAGAAATCTTGACTGAGCTATTGTTAGATGAATTTCTGGAACCAGAGGAGACCATCACTGAGCAATTGAGCTATAAACCAAAACAGAAATGGTGTTGAATGTCTCAGAAGCGCTGAGACACTGAATAACACTCAGTTACTAAAAAAATCTAAAACATATGTGTGTAGTAAGGGCTCACTCATTATTCATTACTGCCTATAGTCTTATGAATATATATTAAGCCAATCTTTTTTTTATTAAAGCCAATCTTGAAGTGTTACATCAGTTACAAAATATTTTTCTTACTTTATGATTCATCTCAAATTTCTGAGTAGAGAAATGAAGCTAAATCATAGACTCTTTATTGCCAGTGGAGGTGAGGGTACACATTTGTTATTATCATTAAATCTCAGGGATTTCTGGACAGGGTTTAACAATGAAAAATTACTGGAAGTACCTCTAGGTAATGTTTAGAAGTATCACTATCATCTTGAAACTAAAGAAGGAGAACCAAGGCCATGAGTATACATCCATAGTGAAGCTACTGAAAAAAGAGGGACTTAAATATAGCACTGTTAGTAGGATTATCTGTCCCTGTTCACATAAAGAGCTTTCATCACTATATGGCCACACAGAGTAAAAGCACACACTTTCTCTCTCCTCACATATGCAAATGTGTTCAAAGTCACTATGTAGATCTTCTATCAGAAACACTTATATTTCTTAAAAAATTTTTTTTAATCAAAACTTGGTAAATGTGGAAAAGTATAATGTTTAAGCTCTACATTTTTAGTCCAGAAATTAACCTTTACATATCAAATCTGAATAGAATGTGGCCATCTAGCCAATCCTATATTAAGTCCTTTGTTTTTATTTGCTGCACAAAGCCCAGATTCTAATAAACACAGAATGTTATATAAGCATGCTTCAAAGGCTCCTGTAAACTAAGCAACTCACAGCCACATCTCTGCCTTCAGTGATCACACTTCAGTGAATCATCCAAGTGACCTTATTTGCTCATAAGAAACGCTGTGTACAGGTTGCAAATGTCAGTGTCTGAATTTATATTTTAAAAAGTACATCTTGCAGCAGTTTAATGAAAATACTGCAAAGATCTTGAGTCAGATCCAACTATTTACTCATCTGTTCCCTTAGTTTTAAATATTTTTGGCCTGGATTCACATAGTCTTCACAAGCCATACTTGATGATTACTCCTCTAAACATTGCAATATTCTAACAGTTTGAAAAGCCATTTGGAAAGGGGGCTGCTAGTACACTATTATTCCCACACCCACCTCAACAGCATGCTGACAGAAGATTTGAAAACATTTGATACTGCTGTTGTTTACGCTCTTGGAGTGATAAGAATCTGTATATACCAAGACACACACTTTATAAATGATCTACGAGGGCTTAACACTTACGTGAATATTTCACAGTAAACTTAACTGACGTGATGCACCAGAAGAGTCCCACTTGAACAAAGAATTATAGCATATTTATATTCTCTTCCATAATGAAGAGAAATCACAGTAATTGACCTGAGTCAATTATTTCATGTTTTATTCTTTAAAAATACTTTATTTTTTCTTTTGGATGATGATGATAGGGGTCATGGGGAAGAATTTGTAGAGGGTGATGGTGAGGTACTGAGGGAAGCTGACGAGAGAAAAGCTCATGCCATGAAATTGTGTATGATTCTCTCATGCTGCCTGTTCTCCTAGAAATATAACAAAATCACTTTGAACATTACAGAAATAAATCAGCATTGCTCATGTCACTGTTACTGCCACCACTGGCCACATGTATGCACCCAAGAATGGACAGAAAGAGGAAGAACATGGGCTTTTGTAACACCCTGCTCAACCTTCACCAGCTGTGTGCTGGAGGAAGTTAGATAGTTACATAAAGCCCTCATTTCCTGATTGGTCACATGAATCTAACACAACTTAACTTATAGGGCACCTAGAAATACTAAACTAGATTTTTTTTTTAATGCTAGCAAACAGAAGGACCTCAAAAGAGATCCCCTATACCCACACTTCCCCTACATCCCTCAAAATGAGGCATCGTCATTTATGTTACTCAAAATGGATTAGAGAGAGCAGTCTGTCCTTCGGGTTTAGCAGTCTTCCTTTTGACTCACACTGATTTGATAATGGTCTAATTGAAGAAATGTGACCATAGAAATAAAATACTGATTCTGATATTATAAAGGGAATTATGTTTCTTTCTAGGTGGCTCAAACGGTAAAAGCATCTGCCTACAGTGCGGGAGACCTGGGTTTAATCCCTGGGTCAGGAAGATCTCCTGGAGAAGGAAATGGCAACCCACTCCAGTATTCTTGCCTGGAGAATCCCATGGATGGAGGAGCCTGGTGGGCTACAGTGCATGGGGTTGCAAAAAGTCACAAATGAGTGACTTCACTTTCACTTTCTACCCAGCTAAACAATGTAAAATCATAAACCAATATCCTATATCATACAGCATCTTGTGTTCCTGACCATCACTGTGAATGTACCTCCTAGCCAGTACATTGGGTCTCAGTTCTGTTTTACTCACGTTACTATCCACTGAACGGAAGAACGCTGGTGACTATCACACTGAAGATTAGTGGATAGAAAGACAAATGGGAGGACAGTGCACCGGCAAAGTGTTTTTACTGTTGTTATTTGTTGTTTGTTTTCTAGAATAATCCTGCATGTTCCTTTTGCAGAAACGACACTATGTCCTTTAGAAGTCACCATGAAGACTGGGTTCAAAACCTTAGTATACAAAGCAGACACCCCTTCAACCTTCCAAATTTATCATCTTATTTTGAAGTGACAGCTGAAAGTACTCTTAAAGTGTTGCTTCTATTCTGCCTGGCATTGCCCCCAAATAGCTCCCCTTACAACAGTTTCTTGGAAAGACAGTCAGCTCATATTCCACACAGATATGAGTGAAAGTTGATGTCTTGCTATTTGATATACAGGATACACTGGTTCAAAAAATGGAACTATTCAAGAATTCAAACATGCTACCTACTGCAGGTTATATTTAATAGTGACAGAAGAAGTTTCAAATGACTTCTTTAGAAACTTTAATTCATTCTGGTACCAAATCCTGCTTTCCTGGGAATTAAAATTTGATGAATTTCTTGACTTGATTAACACATCCAATCTTGCCTCTGTGGATCCTTCACAGAGGAAATCTGTATTCAATTCACACTGGCTGGGTAGTTGGAATACCAATGGCATAGAATAACTTTGGTAAAGTCAGAAACTGCAGCATAGAAATACCAATATTTTTGTACTTCCTATTCTAGAAATGATTCTATAATGCTGAACTACAATGGTGTTTAAAGGTATAAGGATAAGTCAGAAAGATGAAAGACCCAAAAAGAAATGAGACTTGTACAATGCTAAGGATAATAAAAAGGACTGTGTAAGCCAAGCAAGGAACAACAAGAGCTGAAAGAAGAGATCTATCTACTGCTTAGGGAAGGCAGTACAATCCTATCACTAATATTCTAGTACTCTTTATCTTGTCTAGTAACAAGTGAGAGGTAAAAATCATGCTCAATATTAAATTTGGGATTTTAATTAAATTAGCTGAATAAATAAAGAGTAAGGGACATATGTCATAATACAAGTACACAGAAAAGAAAACTAAAACTTTTATATGAATGTGATGGTTGCCAGAAAAGCTGGTGTAACTTTAACCTCCATTGACGAGAGAGAGCAGTCTCAAGACAAGAGGAGGTAATGGGGCACTCCATGCCATACTTGCCAGACCGTTATCTGGAATATTCTGCTGTTAGTTCCGGAAGCACAACGAAGAGGAAAGTGAACAATACTAGGTACATTTTGATAAGAGACATGATGCTAACAGGTCTGGAAAGCATCACAAAGATCTATTAAAGAAACCAGAGGTATTTTTGGTCTGGAAGAGGGAAGACCAGGGAGAGGTGGTATTGTGACGAACAACAAACAACTTTTTGATTTGAAATAGCTGTCATGTAGAACAGGCATTGGCCCCAGAGTACAGATATAATACATTGACATGTAAGGCTACATTAAAAAAACAACAACAACAACAACAAACCTTGAATTGTTTATCTTGTGAAAGAGTGAGAGTCATAGGACTGGAAAGTGTCCTAATGACAGCTATGATTTGCAGAGGAATATATAGATGGGATTTCTGCACTGAACTGGGTCATCAGAGTACAAACCATCACAAAATCCAGAAGATTTTATAATTTCAAGCTAAGATTTAAGGCGACAGTATTAATATGTAGCGAATTAGAAAGTATGGTTTCAGGTATGTTGGAATGCTCTCCTGCTCTCTTTCCCTCCCAAAAAAATACTCATTTTTAAAAAAATATTCTATTAGATATCTAGTTCATTAGGTCCAGCATACTGTTGAGTATTCAAGGAGACTGGTTATTAAAATGCAAATGTCCTCAGAGGAGGCAATAACATACGGGAATTAGTTACACAGCTTGTTGACAGAAAGGGAGGAATGAGAAAGCCAGCCAGAGTAAAGAAGGCCCAAGTGGACACAGATCTGTAGGAGACAAAATCCTTGTAATAAAAGAAGGCAACAATATTTTCAAGGTTCTCTTAGAGGTGCAACAGATGACTAAGGCTGCAACTGTGACTTCTATGAAGATATGGCCCAATTTTCCAAGATGTGTATATCACTACAACACATAATTGTACATTTTCTGTGGTCACTAATATGAAGTGTTCAGTGTTATTAAAATGGAAAACTTCTGTATAAAGGTGGTTTAAGACATTTAAACAAATTGCTAAGTTTTTGAAAGATTCAATTTGTGGCAAGGTGTACCAAAGCCAAACTAGACTTTCACATACAGTGTAACTTTGTATCACAAAATGAAATTAACTTTTGGGTGGGTTTTGTTTAATAAAATATACTATAATATTATATATATTTCATTTAATAATATTTGTTAAAATCACACAGACTTCAGACAGGAATTCAGTGTAGCTTAAGCCAAGTTTTTCTCCTAAACAACATCAGTGAAATTCCATTTGTTAGTGATTCTAATGAAACTCCAAAAAAAAAAAAAAAAAAAAAACCCTAAACTAGTTAAAAGGAATTAAAATCTTCTATTATGTGATCAAAATCTATCTTTTCAGTTTAATCTCCAAGTACTTTTTGGGGGAGTCAGTCTCCCAATTAATCTACTGTATTGTCCATTATCTAAGAATAGCTATGATTTCGAACAGAGGAATGGCCTTCCTCAATTTTTTCTACCATTTTTATCCATTTCTCAAAGTCCAGGCTTAAGGTCTTTTCTTAATCAATTAAGTCTACAAATCATCTCTGTCTCCCTCTCCTCTGTGATATAGGCTTAAAAATCTCATTAATCAATCAATTACTCAATCTCTGTTTCTCTTTCCACCCCCACCCTCACATTTATTTCTTTTCTTTACTCCCCTCTGTTGTCCCATGGAACACTCCTGCCCCAGCCCCTGTACTGCATCATGCCTTACATCTTTAGCTTGGGTTTACAATCTCTTTCTCTCCGACTTAGGGTCAAGGGCAGTGCTTAACTACCAAACTTGCAATAGATCCCAGTGTTCTGTAAATGCATTTTGGTTTTATAATAATCAAAATTACAATTTGGATTATATGCCATCATTAGACACAGCAGGATCTAGTCTAGGGTTTAGTACTTGAGCCTTTTTGTCACCGGAAGGCTTATGTATGAGTTGCTACATGTCTAGCAGCTGTTTGTATTTCTTCAAGGAGATGGTAAGAACAGTTGCCTCCTGAACAGTACAGCTCTTCTTCAGGGCAGACAACCCCGTGACACTGATTTCCATGATCTGAGCAGTCTCTGTGTTAACTGGGGCAGCCTAATAGACTTCTCTCCTACATGCTCTGATGTCCTAGGGGATAGGGTGATTGCGGAGGG
>NW_020867474.1:0-31033 GCF_003369695.1 Bos indicus x Bos taurus | reverse complement strand
TAGAGGATACGTGGCACAAGATACAGTATATGTGCCATTTAACTTTTTAAAATTTTCAAACCCTGAATTCCAAAAAACTAAAGTTTTTAAAAAATTATATGGACATATAACTATTGTTATTAAATACAATTTAATTCTAGACTAAAATTTCTATATAAAATATGATATATAGAGGCAATAAATCTATTAAGCTTTATATTGAACTTTCAAGATTTATATCAAAACACTTTTGACTTCATGTGACAAATGATCCTTTTAAGTGGCAATTGGTAAAATTAGTATGACCTTTTCAAAGCTAAAGAAATTGAATTACAGAATGCTATATTTAATTTAAGCAAAATTATGATAAAAATTAAGATCGCAGTTGGGATCAGGAATACTTTATTTACTTCCTTTGTGTTGAGCTCCTTGATTAGACCTCTTTCCATTTTCAGCTCAAATACTTCTGGAAAAGATGTTTGCAAAAGAATCTCATTGGCAACAAAAAAAATAGCAGACTATCTTTTCAACTTTATATTTTTTCAGATTAAGGCACACAGCCTAAAATTTAAAATGTTTTAACTTATCTATCCTATTTGCAATTTTTCATACAAATATGCTGTAGCACATAGTTTGGAAAATATATGCATATGCATGTAAACAAACATACATATATAAATCTATACAACAATGCTTGTTAGCCATCTAGTGGCTTCAAAAAAAATTCATGGCAAAAGTAGAAATTACTATCTTAACTACCACTCCAGAATACTTATTGTTTATATTACATAGCATTTTAAAAACACTTATATAAAACCATTTAGATACATTTAAAGTCAAGCTCATTTAGCAAATTTTGCTTTCAATTTTTTTATGAACTCTAGCTACTCATTTTACTCTTATTAACAAAATTTGAGCTACTTGCTATTTTAACTTAGTTTTACGCCTTACTGAAGTCTATGACAGTGGTAAAACAAAATTTTGCTCCATTTTCTTTATGCTAAAAACCTTGCCTTTCTGCCACAGTACTGCTGTAGAATTGAAGAACCTTATAGGCTATGTTTTGTGTATGTATAAGAGGACAGTAAAATGGAGTCATAATTTGGAATTTATATACTTTCTCATAATCAAACTTCTTATCTTTGTGTATGTGTGATCAGTCGCTAAGTTGCATCTGACTCTTTGCAGCCCCTGACTTCCAGGTCCTTCATGGAGTATTATTTACTGTGAAGTTTTTTTATTTTATAACATCAAACCTCAAAAGACATATTGAAATATCAAATATGTTGATCTGATATCTTGAAATGTATTGGCATTATTTTCCATTTTGGAGCCTTTATCCTATTTAAGAGTTCTTGGATTTGCCTAAAGTTTTTTTTAGTCTCATTTATCCCTTATTTTACATTTTGTTAGATTTTGTGAATGTGTATATGCGTACTTTAAAACTTGGCAGGCTTATGTATTCACACGGAAGAATTAAATTGCTGTACATTCTATTTTATTTTCCTTAAAGGTTCGCCATCCTTTACTCTTATATAATAGCTATCTTAATGCATAAAGGAAAATCTTATTATTAATAATGTCACACGTATCTGGATAATACATCCTTCATTAATTGATGACATCAACTTATTTTTTAAATTTAATGGAGCAGAAAAGAAATTCCATAGCAAAAATCTTCATATTTATTAATTTAAGCCAATCTAGTAAAAGCTATTTTTTATTCATTGCCAATTAGCTTTATAAAACATAACTGAAAAATGTTGATTTATAAGTTCACTTATTTCTTAGCCACTATTCTTGCAGATTCAAGGACTAGTAGGTCTATGTGCAAATCAAAAACAGTTGCCCCATCCCCTGGAGGCCTCTGGGTTCTATTCCTTTGGAGTTACACTGGTGTGACTAGCTCTATTTGCTCAGTCACTGAACTTCTTCATCTTAAAAAGGGAACACAGACTCAGCTCCACTGCAAACATTTAGATTCCAGATAAAAAATAACTAAGATCATACTTATTTTTCTCCCACCAAGTACCTATGTATAGAGTGATCATTTATCTTATTGGTCATTTTATACCTTATTATCTTTACCCATTGACATTTGACACCATCTCAGGATGGTAATCTTACTAAGAATCAGAACTGAACACTTTTTATACCAATTTAAAATTTTTCAGCTGAGTTGGAAAGTGCTTCATTCTTATAAGTTTTCCAAATTTGTATTAATCTATGTGAAGGGCTTTTTATTCTCTAGAAATTTTGAGTTACAATGCATCTATTCTCTTATGGTAACAACTTGTTATAGAAGGATGTTCATTGGTGACTTTTCCAGAATGTAAAGAAATTGTGTCTGACATCTTGAGGTTGTTTTTCTATTATTTTCGGGGATGTCATTAGATTATCAATACTCACTGAAAACAGAAGTTAAATGATACTTCCTTTAAGCAAGCCTTTCTTTAGTGTCCTTGTGGATATGATTCTTATCTTTCCTTAATGGGAATTTTCATCTCATATCTCAGTTTAAATTAAATTTAAACACATAATTAAAAAAAAACTTTTAAAAGTTAAAAATCTTAATTACCTATATTGGGGATTTTTACATTTAAATTACTTAAATCTTTTTTTATAAAGAACTTACATGTCATTTTTTGAAAGAATACTGCCAGTGAGCTAATTACATGAATTAGATATTTATACTTATGGTTTCCTGGCATCCAAAGAATAATTGGTGGAAATTATTTTGAGGATTCAGGAAATAGGAAATAAATTTAAAATTTAATGCCTCCTTCAGATAGAGCAGAATCTGGCAAGTGTTTACAGTCGCAGATGAACAAAAGGATTTAGGAATCAGATCCCTATCTAGGAGAAATAAATACAACTTAGAAGTAATCTTTCCCTGCTTCTGCCAAAAAAGTGAGGCTCTTTAATCACAGAAACAGAAAGAATAAAAAAGAGAATTTGCAGTGTATTCAGAATACTGTGGCAAGAAAAAAATAAGCATTGAAAAAAGTTGGGACATAATTTACTCACTAATTATAGCTAGCTATATTGGTGACATACTGATTGACAGAAGGCACAGATACAAGGTGTTCGATACAATGTATTCCCACTGAGCTAATTAATGCACCTCCAGGCTTTAGTTATGGGCTCCATTTTCAACAGAAGGAAAGATCCAGGCCTTCATACTCTTTGATTTGTCCGTGCTCAAACATGTGAGTGCAAAGATGAGCATTATGACTGGACAGAGTTGGCAGCACCTGTTACATATTCTCACATCCTCTAACATTAATATAATAGTTTTAGAAACTCCCAAGTGTTAGAGTGACAGTTGGTAACAAACCATCAGTGCTGTCATTTGGGCATTAAAATAATCAACTGCTTTTTTTACTTTAATTAGTTGCTTTCCCTATTCTAATATCAAGTGATATTTGGAATTTAAGAGAAATAATAACGAGCCATGTTAGCATCCGTCTGTTTTTCTCCTTGGTGAACTGAAGCTGTTGGAAGCAGTTTCATTATTATTAATACAGCATAACTTTTTTTGCATGGAAAGTATGCATGTGTCATCTGAAATAATTATATTGGTGATGCCGGAAGATAGGAACTTTGATGTGGTAGGTGACATCCTGAGTGGATTCATGTGGAAGTCTAAATATAATCTTTTAACATTCGATTTATACAGTGTTTTGCTATTTCTAAGAAGGATGTAATATTTGGGTAGATTGAGATAGAGAGGTGTCCACTGAGATCATTTTAGCATTAGCAGACTTCAGTTTTAGATTCGTTTCTCCACTCCCCAGGCAAGCAAATTAATGTCTCATTTCCTTCTTTGTAAAAGTGGAATGACAAATCAGAGGTTGTTTTGAGGATTCAATTAGCTGCTGTGCAGTGCTTAACCCTTTTAACACAGTTCATGAGATTCTCATGGCAAGTACACTGGGGTGGTTTACCATTCTCTCCTCCAGTGGAATGTCAGAGTATTGGCAGAATGCCAAAGAACTGATGCCTTTGAACTGTGATGCTGGAGAAGACTCCTGCAAGTCCCTTGGATGGCAAGAAGATCAAACCAGTCATCTTAAAGGAGATCAACCCTGATTATTCACTGGAAGGACTGAAGCCAAAGCTGAAGCTTCAGTATTTTTGTCCTCTCATGCGAATAGATGACTCATGGGAACAGTCCCAAATGCTGGGAAGATTGAGGACAGAAGGATAAGAGAGCATCAGAGGATGAGATGGCTGGATGGCTTCACTGATGCAAAGAACATGAACTTGGCAAACTCTGGGAGTGGTGAGGGACAGGGAAGCCTGGCGTGCTGCAGTCCATGGGGTCACAAAGACTTGGACAGGACTGGGCAACTGAACAATAACAACACGGTGCGTAACCCAAAGGTTAGCAAGTAACAAGTACTCAATAGGGTTTTAATGCAATATATTAATGTGATGATATTAAAAGTATTTTAAATAAATAATGCACTCATGATTAGCTATAATTAGTACAATTACATAACAAAATAGAGTACATATTAATTAATATTTTTATTTATATTGAATGTCACAATATTCCTTTAAAATGTATTAACTATAATGTGTATTTCATACTACAACATAATAAATATGTAAAAAGTAAGTTATCTGACTATTAAAAAGAAATGCTTCAATATTAGGATTTTTTTTAACTCTAGAGATAAAAAAACTAAATAAAGTCTAAAACAGAGAAAAGATGCAAGAAGTTTAATACACGAAAAATAGATTTATAGTTTTATTTTCCAAAAATTAAATCATCCACTTATAATTTTAAAGAGATCACTTATTGATGACAATCTTTTAATAAGATGAATTTGTCATAAAATAAAACTAAGGCAAAATACACTGTAACTTAAAATTTAACATTCATTAAAATACAAAAAATGAGACCCTTATAGATTTTAGGTCACAGGCACAGGTTAGTTAGAATGTTTTCTTTCTTTTCTTGATTGTGATGTGACTGGGAAATGCCAACACTGATAAGTTATGATAAGTTAGGAAGATGCCTATGTGGAGAAGGGTGAACTGCATCATAACTTGAAAACATTATGCTTAAGACCCTTTTATTTTGACCTACTATCACAAGATAACATGTTACTCTCTCACATAAGCATTCCTATTGAGAGGAGATCAGCTAATCAAACAACATAAAGATTTTAGGTTGACTGACAATGTAAATAAATATCATCATAATAAAACCCTTTCAGGATTTGATTGCCACGAGCTCCAAATAATAAATAAAGTACACATACATGAGCGCACACACACACACACACACACACACACACACTATTAGGAAACTTTCAAATAAGAAGGCAAAATCTACATGACCAAAGGAAAACATTCTACTTTTAGAGCAAAATATCATTTTTATCATGGAATTCTAAAACAAAAAAGAACTAATCAACATATGGGCTAAGTATATTTCAGGACATAGTCACAACAAAATGAATAGAACTAGAACATAATTGATAGATCTAAAAATTATAGCAAACAACCAGTCTTCTACTTATGAAAATCCATAATTAAATGTCTTATTTTCTAACATTGTGATGTTAATTTTAATATATTTATTATACCATACTGTATGATTCAGAGAAGGCAATGGCACCCCACTCCAGTACTCTTGCTTGGAAAATCCCATGGATGGAGGAGCCTGTTAGGCTGCAATCCATGGGGTCGCTAAGAGTCGGACACAACTGAGCGACTTCACTTTCACTTTTCACTTTCCTGCATTGGAGAAGGAAATGGCAACCCACTCCAGTGTTCTTGCCTGGAGAATCCCAGGGACAGGGGAGCCTGGTGGGCTGCCGTCTATGGGGTCGCACAGAGTCGGACACGACTGAAGTGACTTAGCATAGCATAGCATAGCACTGTATGATTATATTATGCCTCTTATTTCATTTTTCTTGCTTCTTCAGTTAAAATTTTAATTGCTGGATCACAGGAATCATTTGTGTATTCGTTTGTATTATTCACATGAGCTAAACATCAGCTGTACATCTAGTATCAAATACATATTTATTGAATGAAATATGTACATAATGTTTCATCAGGCTATATATTGCACAGGAAATAAAACAAGTATATTGTACAAATATGGTGCATCATTTGTTTTAGTAACCAGAAGAGTGTCATGTAAACAGGCAGCTTAAAAAACTAGTGATATTTATATAGCAACAGGTTAGAATTCTTACTTCTAAATAAATGTTATAGCAGGAAACATCTATTTAAACCATAGATAATAATCCTTGTTCTATATGTTGTGAATTATAATAAATACATTGTATCAATAAAGTTTTCCAAATATGTAGCAGCATCAAATTGTAATGGTAATAAAAATGTTTTTCAAAGCTCTTTTGAAAGTATGCATGGCTCATTATACTCATTGAGAATTGTTAACTGATATGAGTCATTATGAAAATTTGATAGATGGAAAAATAAAAGACTCAGAGATAGTCATTCTTGATGTCACTCTAGAGACACTGAAAATATAGATAACTTATTAGTGCATTACAGACTGTTTACTATACATACAGACCTCATAGATTTTTGACCAACTTCTCCCAGACTACTCTAATTTTTAAAAAGTTATGTTTCCTGGTTTATAGTCTATGGGAACTTGAATAGAATTTGTATCCTGCTGTTGTGTGAAACAGTATAAATCTCAATTATGTTGAATTGATTCACAGTGCTTTTCAGGTCTACTATATCCTTCTAACTTTCTGTCTATTCACTCCATTAATTTTTGAGAGTTTGATATTGAAACTCCAACTAAAAATCTTAATTTATCTACTTAAAAATAATTGCAATATATAGTAGAACTATATTTATCTTTGTCCTGTATTTCTAAGTCCCCTGTAAATGTGTTAGCATACTTTCATAATTTAAAAAATAAAAAAGAAAGAACTCCCCCAAAATGAAGTGTATTTTTTAAAAAGTTGGGTATTCATGATATTGTATAGTGATAATCATGATATTTGTATTTATTTTCATAACTCTTCTTGAGGATCAAATATTTTGGTTTCCATAGAGGTTTGAGTATTTCAGGATCCATCACTTTTCTAAAGCTGTATGTTAGGACTTAGAAGCAGAGACAATGTCTGTTGTTCACTGTTGGATTCCCATCAGTTAGGATTGAAGCCAGGACACTGCAAACACTTGACCAGTAGTTATGAATGCATGCATGTTGTCCTCTGCCACTGACTTTAACTTTCAAGAATACTACTTTTAATATTAGCACTTTTTTATAGCAGTAATACCTATCTACATCATTTGTTTAGAGGACTGCCATGTTTTGTGGTTGGCATGGTTTTGCCAAGCCGTCTCCCCCTCTGATTAAATAAGCTTTAGATATTAAATGCGTAATAAAAGATAGGAGTAAAACTAAATAAAATATTACCTTCAAAGTAATTAATATGTCTGCCTTTTTCTTAGCTTAAGTAACACTTTAGTAAAGGGGAGTTTGTCTTTTATAAACTTATTTTATTCTGTTGCTAGAGTTGTTTAAAGATTATCTATAATTAATTATTAATTCAACTATGTTTATAAGCAAAATGCTGTCTTCTAAATCTATTCTCACTGGTATTGAAAAGGATTTGGTAAAGTTAATGTAACGTCACCTCTTGTCTTGACAAAGAAATGTCACTCCTACCCTAGAGATATTTAAATGTACCCTGAATAAAAAGTCTCTTCAGTGTTTCCATGTTATCATCACAAATAACTAGTTCAGCATTTACAGTTATCAGCATTATGGAAATAGTCGAGGGCTAATTAGCTTATTTGGAAAATGTAAATTCAGAAAGATTGATAAGCTCCTTTGTAAACTAAATTTTAGTCATCATTACAAGTGATGAGGCTCAAAAATGTAAACATTTGCCAGGCCACATCTGTCAATTATCTATATATTTTATGTCCTTAAGTTTTATTGAGTTGTATCACAAGCCTTTTGAGTAGGATTTCTGTCTTAGTAATTAGCATGGACTACCTGGTTTAAAATCCACTACCTGCAATATTTAGAGAAAACTATAAAAGAGTAGCAACTTCAAATAAGAAGAGCAGTATAATTCACTGAGTGGACTCCGAAGCTGGACTCAATGTGCATAATGCACTTCAGGAAGATAATTTCTCCCACACTTTGGCCTTTCAGTTTGCTGAATTCTTTTTCTGCAGTAATCTTATCTTCGAACCTGTTTCAGCTGTACATTATCACAGTGATACTGCAGTGTTCAACATGGTAGACACATGGATATTCATTTTTAATTAAAATTGAATACAATGTACCATTAAAATTTCATTCCTCAGTTGCACTAAACACATTTCAAGGGTTCAATATCTATGTGTGCCTAATGGCCATCACATTGTACAGTTCACATATAGAACACTTCTATCATCACAGAAAATTCCACTGGCTAGTACTGCTATAGACATTGCATTCAAACTATAATCTTGCCCCATGCTCAACTGCATGCGTTGTACTTTTATCAACACTGCCTGTATTTTCAGCTCACTCTTTGTTTTATTATGACTTCAAAAATATTTGAACTCAAAATGGATTAAAGACCTAAACGTAAGACCAGAAACTATAAAACTCCTAGAGGAGAACATAGGCAAAACACTCTCCGACATACATCACAGCAGGATCCTCTATGACCCACCTCCCAGAATATTGGAAATAAAAGCAAAAATAAACAAATGGGACCTAATTAACCTTAAAAGCTTCTGCACATCAAAGGAAACTATTAGCAAGGTGAAAAGACAGCCTTCAGAATGGAAGAAAATAATAGCAAATGAAGCAACTGACAAACAACTAATCTCAAAAATATACAAGCAACTCCTACAGCTCAACTCCAGAAAAATAAACGACCCAATCAAAAAATGGGCCAAAGAACTAAATAGACATTCTCCAAAGAAGACATACAGATGGCTAACAAACACATGAAAAGATGCTCAACATCACTCATTATCAGAGAAATGCAAATCAAAACCACTATGAGGTACCATTTCACGCCAGTCAGAATGGCTGCGATCCAAAAGTCTACAAATAATAAATGCTGGAGAGGGTGTGGAGAAAAGGGAACCCTCTTACACTGTTGGTGGGAATGCAAACTAGTACAGCCACTATGGAGAACAGTGTGGAGATTCCTTAAAAAACTGGAAATAGAACTGCCTTATGATCCAGCAATCCCACTGCTGGGCATACACACTGAGGAAACCAGAAGGGAAAGAGACACGTGTACCCCAATGTTCATCGCAGCACTGTTTATAATAGCCAGGACATGGAAGCAACCTAGATGTCCATCAGCAGATGAATGGATAAGAAAGCTTTGGTACATATACACAATGGAGTATTACTCAGCCATTAAAAAGAATACATTTGAATCAGTTCTAATGAGGTGGATGAAACTGGAGCCTATTATACAGAGTGAAGTAAGCCAGAAGGAAAAACATAAATACAGCATATATATGGAATTTAGGAAGATGGTAACAATAACCCGGTGTACGAGACAGCAAAAGAGACACTGATGTATAGAACAGTCTTATGGACTCTGTGGGAGAGGGAGAGGGTGGGAAGATTTTGGAGAATGACATTGAAACATGTAAAATATCATGTAAGAAACGAGTTGCCAGTCCAGGTTCGATACACGATACTGGATGCTTGGGGCTAGTGCACTGGGATGACCAAGAGGGATGATATGGGGAGGGAGGAGGGAGGAGGGTTCAGGATGGGGAACACATGTATACCTGTGGTGGATTCATTTTGATATTTGGCAAAACTAATACAATTATGTAAAGTTTAAAAATAAAATAAAATTTAAAAAAATTAAAAAAAAATATTTTAATTCTATCAGTTACTCTAATTCATTAATTTCCAAACTTTTAAATCTCAGGAACATTTTATACTTTAAAAACATTTCTGAGGGTGCCAGAAAGCTTTTCTTTATGTTGCTGTCTACTGTTTTTTGTTGTAGCATAAGTAAAAAATTCCAAGAAGGCAATGGCACCCCACTCCAGTACTCTTGCCTGGAAAATCCCATGGACAGAGGAGCCTGGTAGGCTCCAGTCCATGGGGTCGCTAAGAGTTGGGCACGACTGAGCAACTTCACTTTCACTTTTCACTTTCATGCATTGGAGAAGGAAATGGCAACCCACTCCAGTATTCTTGCCTGGAGAATCCCAGGGACAGAGGAGCCTAGTGGGCTGCCATCTACGGGGTCGCACAGAGTTGGACACGACTGAAGCAACTTAGCAGCAGCAGCAGCAAGTAAAAAATTAAAATAATTTAAATGTTTAACAATGTAAATATAACTTTTAACATCATGGGAAAATTGTTGTATTTCCCAAGCAAAAATAAACTATAAGAGAAAAGTAACACAGTTTTATATTTTGAAAATCTCTTTAAAAGAATGCAGATGGATTCTCCTATGTTTCTGTCTTTAGGTTTTGACGTATACATCAGGAACTTCTATAAAACTCTACTGTAGATTTATGAGAACATAAGAGTGAAAAGGCAAGTAGCATGTTAGTAGTAAAATGAAAAGAGTTGGGATTCCTTGAAAAGATCTTGGTACCTCCAGGGGTGTCCAAACCACACACTGAGAACTACCATTCGAGATGCTACCATCTTTTCCTTGTTCCTTACTGCATGAGGTCCTCTATCCCTTTTTAGCCAGTTTAATACGCCTTTATATCATGCATCGAACCTGGACTGGCAACTCATTTCTTATATGACATTTTACATGGTATGGGGAGGGAGGAGGGAGGAGGGTTCAGGATAGGGAACACATGTATACCTGTGGCAGATTCATTTTGATATTTGGCAAAACTAATACAATTATGTAAAGTTTAAAAATAAAATAAAATTTAAAAAAAATGAAAGGCTTGAAGTTGAACAAAATATTTTCTTAAAAAACAATTAGCAAGTGTATTTCTAAGGATAGATATAATTTTATCTGCATATACCTGGCTTTATATTACATAGTATATTTCATATTTCTAAATTTGCAAGTGGTTCTATTAGCTTTTCCTAGGAATATTCTGGAATAATAATTCCTAAGTACTAATAAATATTTAAAAAAGAAAAAAAAATACTCCTTTATATACAAAAATAATTTTATTACCTAGATTTCTTTATCACACTGGTTTTAGCCACAACCGTGGTTAAATACTTTTCTGCCCTATTCCACAGCTGCTTCTGTGGAGATTAAAACTGGGGAGAATATACTTGATCATGTGGACTGATCTCATTCCATGCCCTTTAATCTCAAAAGGACTGTCAGTATTGCCAGATACTAATACTATGCAACATAAACTCTTAAATGTCTATTTGCTAGTTTCTCCTTTAACCCTTCAGTTCAGTTCAGTCACTCAGTTGTGTCCAACTCTTTGCGAACCCATGGAATGGAGCAGGCCAGGCTTCCCTGCCCATCACAAACTCCCGGAGCTTACTCAAACTCGTGTCCATTGAGTCGGTGATGCCCTTTAATCATCTCATCCTCTGTTGTCCCCTTATTCTCCTGCCTTCAATCTTTCCCAACATCAGGGTCTTTTCCAATGAGTCTGTTTTCCACATCGTGTGGCCAAAGCATTGGAGTTTCAGCTTCAGCATGAGTCCTTCCAATGAATATTCAGGACTGATTTCCTTTAGGATTGACTGGCTGGATCTCCTTGCAGTCCAAGAGACTCTCAAGAGTCTTCTCCAACAACACAGTTTAACCCTTAACTCTCCAAATTTCTTCCCTTATGTGCACTCCCAATCAACAACCTCCAACCTCATTGAGGAAGGCAAACATTCAGGGAATGTCCACAGACTCACACCAGCTACTGTACCTCCTTCAGCATTTATCTATTCATATGTAATCTCTGCTGCTATCGAAGACTATGGAAGAGCACTCCACAAGCCTGTCTAAAGTCAATGGTTCTGTGGGAGCACAGATACTATCCTCTCTCCTCTACACCAATAGTTCTTCCCTTTCCCTTTGACATCATCAATATTCTTTATTGGCTCATTCTCATCACCATCAACACAAGCTGTTAAGTTCTTTCTGTTGATCCCATTTACATGTAGCTACTTATGTAGTAAAAATGTTCAAAAAGTCACATATAAGCCCTTTTTCCAAATTTACTTTTCAATTCATTCTTAAACATACTCTAATCAAGCTTTTCCCCCTATCGTCTCAGAAACTGCTTCTGTCAGTTGCCAAAACCAATAGTTAGTTTCCAGTTCTCCCTACTGTTGACTTATCAAAGTATTTGACACAATTGATTATCTTTTCCCTTTGGATATGTCAAGGGAGTGTGTAATTTCCTCAGTTCTGTCTCATCACAACAAAAATTTGAAGTGATGGATCAGCGTTCCAGCTCATGGACAGACCAGTGTCACAGCTCTCAGATGGACCAGTGTTAGAGCTCCGTGTTACAGCTCAGTTTTATTTAGAAAATAAAGGAAAATACATCCTTGAGGCACGAGGGCATGACGACCCAAAAGACACAAAGAGAAGAAAGAGAGACCCCTGGACTTTTGACTCCTCTTTTTATATGTTTTTTCTCCTCCCCCTGGGCCTACTCCATGTAAACTGGGCTAGTCAGGAGTGCTGTTTGTTCTACCTGAGGTCCTCACTCTGGTCCTCAGACCTTCCTTTATTCTATTTTTGCAGGCTTTTCCCTTCCTTGTCTTTTAGCCACCGCCATTCTGGAATCCTTTTTCCTATTCTAACTACCTAACAGATGCATACCTTTCTTGGCTTCCAGGACACTGCTTTCCTACGCTGTTTCCTCAGCTTCTACAGGATCTCTTAATTTTAGAGTATATAAATCCCGTAGTCCTTCATCTTCTCCTCTCTATCTATATTTGCTATTTTGGTGATCTTATGCAGATTTTAACATCATCTCTATGCTGTGACCTGAATGGTCTAGTGGTTTTCCCTACTTTCTTCAATTTCAGTCTGAATTTGCAATAAGGAGTTCATGATCTGAGCCACAGTTGTTTTTGTTGTTTTTGTTGTTTTTGTTGACTGTACAGAGCTTCTCTATCTTTGGCTGGACATGGAACAACAGACTGGTTCCAAATAGGAAAAGGAGTACATCAAGGCTGTATATTGTTACCTTGCTTATTTAACTTCTATGTAGAGGACATCATGAGAAACGCTGGGCTGGAAGAAGCACAAGCTGGAATCAAGATTGCCGGGAGAAAAATCAATAACCTCAGATATGCAAATGACACCACCCTTATGGCAGAAAGTGAAGAGGAACTAAAAAGCCTCTTGATGAAGGTGAAAGAGGAGAGTGAAAAAGTTGGCTTAAAACTCAACATTCAGAAAACGAAGATCATGGCATCTGGTCCCATCACTTCATGGCAAATAGATGGGGAAACAGTGGAAACAGTGTCAGACTTTATTTTGGGGGGCTCCAAAATCACTGCAGATGGTGACTGCAGCCATGAAATTAAAAGACGCTTACTCCTTGGAAGAAAAGTTATGACCAACCTAGATAGCATATTGAAAACCAGAGACATTACTTTGCCAACAAAGGTCCATCTAGTTAAGGCTATGGTTTTTCCAGTGGTCATGTATGGATATGAGTGTTGGACTGTGAAGAAAGCTGAGCACCGAAGAATTGATGCTTTTGAACTGTGGTGTTGGAGAAGACTCTTGAGAGTCCCTTGGACTGCAAGGAGATCCAACCAGTCCATTCTGAAGGAGATCAGCCCTGGGATTTCTTTGGAAGGAATGATGCTAAAGCTGAAACTCCAGTACTTTGGCCACCTCATGTGAAGAGTTGACTCATTGGAAAAGACTGATGCTGGAAGGGATTGGGGGAAGGAAGAGAAGGCCACAACAGAGAAGAGATGGCTGGATGGCATCACTGACTCGATGGATGTGAGTCTGAGTGAACTCCAGGAGTTGGTGATGGACAGGGAGGCCTGGCGTGCTGCGATTCATGGGGTCGCAAAGAGTCGGACACGACTGAGCAACTGAACTGAACTGAACTATGCTGTTAATTTCCAAATTAAAATCTTCAAGCCAAATCTCTCTGTTGAACACTAGATTTGTGTAGCCAAACACACACTCTCTTAACATCTCCACTTTAGAGGTAAGATAGATAAGTTACATTAATTTTCAATTAGGATCTCTATCTACAGAATTTTTCCTCTTGGTAGTTAGCAAGTTTTTCCCTAGCAGTGCTCAGGGAAAAGACAGGATCCTCATCGATGACTTCCTTTGTCTTCATCCCTCATTCAGTCCATCATCAAACCCTGCCTGTTACCTCTGCTAAAATTGGCTAAGAAACTGAACATTAATGAGTGAGAAACTTAGTTAAGAAACTGAACTTTAAATGTTACTTAATTTTAATGGGCTGTAGCCTACCAGGCTCCTCTGTCCATGGGATTTTCCATGCAATAGTCCTGGAGAGGATTGCCATTTCCTTCTCCAGGGGATCTTCAACCCAGGGATCGAACCCGGGTTGCCCGCATTGTAGACAGACGCTTTACTGTCTGAGTCACCAGGGAAGTAAATTAAATTAATAGTCACCTATGATTGATAACTGCCATATCACCACAGATCTAGACTAACTACTAAAATTATAAACTTTAAGTATTGGGGGAAAATAACTAATAATAATAGCAAATATATATAAAAGAAAGTAAGACAGGAAAGAAGAAAGAATATAAACCTGTCAAGACGAAGAGAATGCAAAAGGATCCTTGAGTGCTAGGCTTATGTATATGTTGCACATGCTTGGCACAGAATAAGTACTAAGTATATACTGAGTGAATGTTGCCATTAATGGTTTTATATGTTATGCCTTCAATTAGTAGACCATTAGACACGTTAAGATTGTATATGCTTTTTGTATTTTTGTGTGTGTGTGGTTTCTCTTTTGTTTCTACTATTTTCAAATCCAAAGAATTAATGTTTTATGTCACAACTTAGAAAAATACCATCATTCTTTATCATTGTTCACAAAAATGTTTTAGGTGGTTTTATGTTCCTTATTATTTTCTTAATATGCAACCCTTTGCTTACAAAGTAAGATGTGGTTTATGTGATAAAGTTATTTGCTGCTGAGTTTTGGGATTGAAATTATCCACAATCAGACAGAGAATGTGTTCTCAATCACTGGAGAGGGACCAAGTTTATTTATATATTATTTAGATGATCGTAAGTCTCGGATATATTACAGATTAAATGCATTTTATCTAACAAAAATATTGCTGTCAATGGAACTTATTACTTCCTGTGGCTATGCCAATATATTAATTTCTAGTACTTAGAAGGATATAAGTTTCCTAAAGTTTTCTGTTGGTTAAGTATGATACATTTTACTTTAAGGGATATCTGCCAGAATAAAAGCCATATATAAAAAAGTACTTGTATTGTCTTTAAAACTTTGCTTGTTGACTGCCTAAAAGAAAGCAAATAGTAAATACCTAAGGAAGATTCTGTTATTTCATTCACTGATATAGTTAATTCATGGAAAAACTCTTTTCTCTGTGTGATAGCATTAAGAACTGTTTTAGGGATACACTTACAAATCTCAGAATTATTAGGTCACAAAATGTGTACCTTTTACCAAAATAAGAACTTTTCAATAATGGTCTGTAATGATCTATGCTATAGAATAATGCATATTAGTTGTTATAGTGTGTTTTTTCTTCTTTATTGATTTTTATCAAGTTTAGTTGCCTCCTATACCTCTCTGCTTAAATTTGGATGTTTAAAAATCAGAATTGTATGGTGAAAAAAGCTTAAAATAAATGTTTAAAATTCAACAAATTTTGGAGAAAATAGTCTATATTTTTTTATTTTACTTTTAGGCAAGCTTGTCCTTTTGGTTCTCTGGAAAAGTGAGGATTCTGCTTTTTACATTATTTATGTATTAATCACATCTACCTAATGTGTGTGTGTGTGTATTTATATCTCCTTATATATGGTACTTTCCAAAGCAAAAAAAAAAAAAAAAAAAAAATCAATCCAGACTGTACTCTTTAACTATATTCAATATCATATCAGAGGGAAGCAAAATGTGGATTATTCTCTCTTGGAAAATAAACACAAACCACTTCTCTTAACATAAATAAAATAAAATAAAAACATCCTAAACATAAAATTTTAAGCTTCCTAAAAGTTTCTGCATGGACTATATCTTCTGGAATAAATTACCTTCTGGGGTAAATTATCTCTAATAAAATGGAGTTAACTTGTATTAAGACCAAACCATGTTTTACTTTATAACATGCTAAACTTATCCCTCCTATGAGCTAGCAGTCTCCTCTTTATTCTTGCTCCTTTATGACTCTTTAAAAATTATTTTTAAAGTTCTAATATATACAGGCTAATAGAATATTTTCACCTTTTCAATCTCATCACATTAGTTAAAAACAAATTTGATGTCAGTCTGTAACCCACAGTAAATAACCTCATTACCTTTCTAGAAAAAACTGATCACAACCTAAGAGTATGATCACAGCGTGACTGTGATCAGTGGATGTATTCCTAGCATTGAAGTTGATGTGATCATGTTGCTAGGCTGACATAACATTTACGAAACTAGGAGTCCTTCCTTGCTTTGGTGCATCATCTATGCAGGTGCAACTCTGCTCACACCCACACATGCTTATCTACTCACTTGTAAGAAACGTAGTCACTCTGGCTTAGTTTAGATTTATCTGCAGAAGTTTCAAAAATAAATTGCAGTGCTTCAATATAACTTAAATGTTTGTAGAAAAAATGCATAAGGTTTTTATTTAAAAACATTTGCTTGCAAATCTAAATAGGAATTTACCAGAACGAACCTTATAGATTATCTAAATTACCTAAACTATTAAAAATTTATAACCGTGAATTAAGGAAACTTAGACACAAAGTACATGCTATCTTTTAAACAAAGCTGATCAAGGCAGATGAAAATAAAACTAGGAGTGTTGGTTAGAGTACATCTAGAATTTCACATTCAGTGTTAGATGCTCCTTTTAAAGCCATGTTTATAAGCTAGAAAGCATTAGACAACAGTGACAGGGAAAATGAGGACTCCAAATCAAATTAATTTGTATATGAATTTCTTTATATACTTTCCCCTTGTTGTGGGCTTCCCCAGTGGCTGGGTAGATAAAGAATCTGCCTGCAATGCAGGAGACGCATGAGACTAACGTTCAATCCCTGGGTCAGGAAGATCCCCTGGAGAAGGATATGGCAACTCACTCCAGTATTCTTGCTGGGATAATCCCCGGCAGGCTACAGCCCATGTGGTCACAAAGAGTTGGACACGACGGAGTGGCTAAGCACACACACCCTTGTTTTATTCCACAGTTGTTTTGAGGTAGATATATGTAGGTAGAAATTAAAAAAGAATGAATTGTCAAGAGCAAGAGAAAAATTAAAACATGCAATGATTACATAGGAATGTAAGTTTTAATAACCATGTAGGATGTTGTGGACACATGGCCTCCTTTAGAGTTCTAGAGTTTCCTAAAATTCACTTAAGAAATATGGTTATTAATCTGACTCACATTGTTTCAAAAGGGGAAAAAACGCATGTGTATTACTCAGGTTCTTCCTGGCACTAGGCCTGAGAAAAATGACTCATGTGGTTCTTTATACTAGGAACACTGAGTAATGTCAAAGGCAATGTCCTCAACAACATTTCTCCAATAAGTAAAGTAACAGGTTCCATATGGCACTTACAGTATCCCATAGTGTAAGCCCAGGATGGAATACGGTGGAGAGCATTCCTTCAAGCAGCCAAGACTGTGTTACATACACAGAATTTTCTGCACATTAATTTGATTCAGAAATAAAACATAACTATCAAAATATGGATGACTTCAGACCAAGACACTGGGCATGTTGAGGACATTTTGGTGGTGGGGAAGGAGAGTGGAGGAAGTTGTGTGAGCTGTACAACTGAGTATTTGTTATCTGTTTCCCCCAGTATTTGTGCCTGGGGCCAGGCTGCTTGCATTTAATTCTACCTGTGCTACTTATTACCTGTATAACTTGAACAAACAAAGCCCCCTGTACTCCTTGGGGGATCATGATATTTCTACTTCGTAAACCTGTTGTGAGACTAGAAGGAGTAAACACAAGTTAAGTCCTGTGAAAGGAGCCTGGCATCCATCAGAGAATGCATAACTGTTACTTTATCCTCAAAGCTGAGAAGGGCTAATACAAGAAATGAAAAGCTTGTTCTGTTTGAGAGGTGGAATTAGGATAAATTCTGTCAATCCTCAGTGTTTAAGAGCTTGGTATTTGCTAATTTGCCCACTCACTAAAATTTATTTGTAAACTCAAAATTAATACTAGGGTGAGCCTCTTAATACAGGCAGACATGTTCTGAGTGGCAAAATATGTGTCACCCATTGTGCATATTCCCCACTGAGGCTAAACAAGGCAAAGCTCTGCCTTGTTTCAGCTTTTATACTATCAAAAAATATCCTTTTCACTGTCCAGTTACTACCTTCTCTCCCCCCACCACACCCACATTTTTGTGCTTTTTTTTTTTTAGCTTTGCTGTTTAAAATTTGCAGCAACATGGATTGGCTTGGAGATTATCATACTAAGTGAAGTAAGTGAGACAAAGACAAATATCATATAAAATTGCACTACCGCACAATTGCACTCGTCTCACATGCTAGTAAAGTAATGGTCAAAATTCTCCAAGCCAGGCTTCAGCAATATGTGAACCATGAACTTCCAGATGTTCAAGCTGGTTTTAGAAAAGGCAGAGGAACGAGAGATCAAATTGCCAACATCCGCTGGATCATGGAAAAAACAAGAGAGTACCAGAAGAACATCTATTTCTGCTTTATTGACTATGCCAAAGCCTTTGACTGTGTGGATCACAATAAACTGTGGAAAATTCTGAAAGAGATGGGAATACCAGACCACCTGACCTGCCTCTTGAGAAATCTGTATGCAGATCAGGAAGGAACAGTTAGAACTGAACACGGAACAACAGACTGGTTCCAAATACGAAAAGGAGTATGTCAAGACTGTATATTGTCACCCGCTTATTTAACTTTTATGCAGAGTACATCATGAAAAACGCTGGGCTGGAAGAAGCACAAGCTGGAATCAAGATTGCCTGGAGGAATATCAATAACCTCAGATATGCAGATGACACCACCCTTATGGCAGAAAGTGAAGAGGAACTCAAAAGCCTCTTGATGAAACTGAAAGAAGAGAGTAAAAAGTTGGCTTAAAGCTCAACATTCAGAAAACGAAGATCATGGCATCTGGTCCCATCATTTCACGGAAAATAGATGGGAAAATAGTGGAAACAGTGTCAGACTTTATTTTGGGGGGCTCCAAAATCACTGCAGATGGTGACTGCAGCCATGAAATTAAAAGACACTTACTCCTTGGAAGGAAAGTTATGACCAACCTAGATAGCATATTCAAAAGCAGAGACATTACTTTGCCAAAAAGGTCCATCTAGTCAAGGCTATGGTTTTTCCTGTGGTCATGTATGGATGTGAGCGTTGGACTGTGAAGAAAGCTGAGTGCCAAAGAATTGATGCTCCTGAACTGTGGTGTTGGAGAAGACTCTTGAGAGTCCCTTGGACTGCAAGGAGATCCAACAAGTCCATTCTAAAGGAGATCAGTCCTGGGTGTTCTTTGGAAGAACTGATGCTAAAGCTGAAACTCCAGTACTTTGGCTACCTCATGTGAAGAGTTGACTCATTGGAAAAGACTCTGATGCTGGGAGGGGTTGGGGGCAAGAGGAGAAGGGGATGACAGAGGATGAAATGGCTGGATGGTATCACCGACTCGATGGACATGAGTTTGGGTGAACTCTGGGAGTTGATGATGGACAGGGAGACCTGGTGTGCTGCAATTCATGGGGTTGCAAAGAGTCGGACATGACTGGGCGACTGAACTGAACTGAACTGAAACTTGATAAACAATAGATAAACTGATGAACAACTGAATCACTTTGCTGTGCACCTGACACTAACACAACATTGTTAATCAACCATGCTGCAATGTAAAATAAAATTTTAATTAAATAAATTTATGTATTTATAAAATTGTCCCCAAGCATGGTTTGAATGTGCTATCCAGTGTTTCTAAGGCAAGACAGCTGTGTTTTTGGAATGAAATTTGGCAAGGACAAAAGAACAAAAGGGCAGTGACAAGAGTCTGGAGTCTGAGCTGCTTTAGGAGTCAGTGTGGTCTTAGTTGTAACGTTGAAATATTAAATGACCATTAACCTCAATCATAGAGAAAGCAAACAAGTTTCACATTTCTGTTAGATTCAGGCATGAATCTAATAGCTATGAGGAAAAATTAAGACACGTAGAAAGCAAGTATTTTTTCTTTAAAAATATTTTGGAATGATAAAATATTTAAGAATTTTGCTTTTTATAAGAATTTATAGTTTGGACAAAACTACTGGTTTTTTCGGTTGTTTTATTTTGCTTTTTTATAGTTGTTAGTGCTTAACTGACTTTTCAGATATTTGCATTTATAACTGCATCAGGGCAAGTTGAGTTTGCCTGATTTACATATAATGTCTATGATGTGGCATATTCTAAATTAATAAGATAAGCTCAATCAGTTCTTATTTTACTTAAGTAATCTATTGTACTTGCTGTACTAATACTACTTTATTATATATCTATCACTGGGCTCTGTTGAAAAGGAAGAATTATCTGAGCATGTAAACATTATAGCTCCACACTTGGTTACAGACCAATTTCCTTGTCTATAACTTAAACATTGTGTGTTCACATGCCCACAGATGAGGAGGAGGGTGGTTCAACCTACTGCTGTGACATTCTCTACACTTCCGGTTAGGTGGCTTTTGTAGAAAACACTTATTTTTATAACTGACAATTCCTCCTATGGAGTTGCAAGATTGCCCATTCTAAATAGCAGGAACTTTCCCTGAAATGAAGTGTTATAAAGGAGTAATTTAGGCTATAGTCATAGAGGTACTTTTTCTCTCTGTAAATAAGGATTACATTTCCTATAATTCAAAGGAAATGTTGACATTATTTAAAGCTATCTCAAAATGGATTTATTTTTTATTTTTTCCTGCTGGCTTTGTAAAAACACATATTCCAAATGTGCGATGTGTATGTGCGTGCTTGGTTGTGTCTGATTCAAACGCAAGGACTGAAGTTTGTGAGGTTCCTCTGTCCATGGGATTATCCAGTCAAGAATACTGGAGTGGCCATTTCCATCTCCAGAGGATTTTCCTAACCCAAAGATTGAACCCACATCTCCTGTGTCTCCTGAATTAGCAGCTGTATTCTTTCACTGAGCCACTGGTGAAAACTAGCTCAGCTTTGAATCATTTACTTTATTTTTAATAAATGATAAAAAGTATTCCTGTGTCTTGGAAAAATGGTCTAGTATATAGATGTACATATAGAGTAGTTATATGTTAAACCCACACCTCAGTTGACTTAGACCAAACTGTCTGAGCTTCAATTCCTAGCACAATGAGGGAGTTTCCAAAACAGCAATTTTATAATTGGCAGTATTCTCTGGGAAGACCTAGCCAGAGCAGGGCTGGCATGACAGTTATGACTGTCTTCCAAAGTCTATTTTTCTCATAAATCAGTAGAATGTAGTTGGATCTTCCAGCTTTTATCATACCTGGGCCAGAGAACCAGAAGACTCCAAGACTGCACAAGTCATCTACCCATGACAGAGTAGATACAAGTCTATGATAAAATCAACTAGAATCATATGCATTGACTCACATCATTGGAATGAATGGATCAAAGTTTGCATTAAGGCCTAAAGGTGAGATCCCACTGCTCTGTTGTATGTTTGAACAGAGCTGCTGATAATTATTATGTATTTATCCAGAAAGTTTAAAGTTGAGAATCAATCCTGATTTTTATTTCTATATTTGGGTAGAATAAGCTTTAGAGTTGAATTTTGTTCACTGTGACTTAATCTTTTGAAAAATAAATTATTTGCTTGGCTACAATTGTCTTTGTCATCTTTAGAAGAGGTAAAACTGCAAGGTGACTAATGTGTTCTCTGAATCTGCCATTCCCTTAAATTTTATAAATACTTGCTATGTTTTACTGATAACCCCTGAAATAAATGGAAATTGTGAAAATGTATCCACACTAAGTGTAATCCCTCAAGAAAAAAAAATGTAGTATTCACAGAAGTTAGGAAACGGAGTAACAAAGTGCACATCTTTTATTGTCACTACCCAACTTTGGATCTAGGTTACTGACAGTACCTTAGGTCCACCCGTATATGCTTCTCAACCCATCTCATTGTCTCACCTGCAAACTCCACCCTGATTTTGAATTTTGGACTGGCCATTTATTTTCCTTTTGTTCTGTTTAAATTATCTTATCACTTTATGTATGTATGTGCATAAATGCTAAGTCACTTCAGTCATGTCTGGCTCTTTGAGACCCTATGACTGTTGCCTTCCAGGCTTCTCAGTCCATGGGACTCTCCAGGCAAGAATACTGGACTGGGTAGCTATTCCCTTCTCCAAGGGATCTTCCTAACCCAGGGATCAAAACCATGCCTCTTCCTCTCTTGCATTGGCAGAGGGTTCTTTACTACTAGCACCACCCCAGAAGCCCTTATATGTGTATAGACAATTTACACATTGTTAGATTTTGTTTACTTTTGAGTTCAATAAAAATGTTATCTTACCACTGTAATTAATCTTTCCTCAAATATTTATCTCTAATGTTATTCTATTGCTGCATATATATTTCATTTTTTCATTAATCATTTCAATAATGGCTATATAATGCTTCATTTTTTTATATACTATAATCTGCTTCTATATTGTTTTCTCCAAGGACATGTGAGTTGTTTCCAGTTTTATCTATTGCAGTATCTAAGTACCTGTATCCTGGCACATCTTGCAAGAGTAGAACACAGGGTTGTGGAAAATGCATATGCTTATCTCCACAGGGCAACAGTAAACTATCCTTCAAAGTGGTTGTGCAACAAATATACCTCCAACTGTACAAAAGAGTCCCATTGGTTCCCATGCACAACAGCCCTCAGCATCATCAGATATCTTAATTTTTTCTAATTTGGAGAAATAAATGTACATAAATGAATATGAACATTCCTTATCATTATCAGTTTTCCTATAGTTAAGATCTTTAATGTTCCTTCTCAGTGAAATGCTTGTTCATGATTTTTTAAAACAGACTATTTTTTAGAGCATCTTCAGGTTCACAGCAAAACTCAGAAGGTACAAAGATTTTTTTATATACTCTGTGCCCCCACAAATGGGCAGATTCTCCCACTATCAACACCTTGACTTTCATGAATTCAGTGTACTTGTCTCCTGATTGGTATGGGTTTTTTCTGAACAGTCATATTTCAGAGTGTCTGGCTTGTCTTTTCACTATTTTATGGTGTCTTTTGAAGAACCAAAGTTCTTAATTTAATTTTGTAGCTTATCAATCTTTCTTTTATGGTTATCATTTTTTCTGTTTGTTTGAAAAATCTTATTCTATCCCAAGGCCATGAAAGTATCTTTCTACATATGTTTACCAAAGTTTTTGTTTTTGCCTTTCACATTTAAAGCTTTAATCTACCTGGACTGGATTATTTTATATATATATATATATATGTGTGTATATATATATATATATTATATTCAAGACTCCACTATAATGCTTTTGGATAGCAATAATATAATCCAAGTTTAATGAGTATTTAAATCCTATCATTTGAAATAGAAGGGCTTTAGTAAACTTTAATGGAGGTAGAAAGAATAAATGCACTGTCCTAACTGGGTCAGTAGGGGAATCAAGCAATCAATATAAGTAAAATTTGGACACATAACCACAGTCACAGAGATATCAAAATAAGGGCCCTAAGTGTTAAATCATGTGAAAACCATGGAAAAATGAGAGTGTGTGCTTACAAGGACTCATGCAAACTTCTGCTTCACAGATAGGTAATGTGCTTTGGCTGTCTTTTATGTTTGTGGATTCTTTCATCTTTGGCCTTCAAAATTCTAAGACTTTATCTTAAGAGTGGTAAGTGTCTTTTACATAATATACTCAGTAAATGTTTATGTAACTGAATTGAATCACATACTATAATATAATGAAATGAAGAATTTATGCTATAGATCAATAGATGATTGACAGGAAGGAAAGAAGGAAGAGATGGAAGAAAGGGGAGGGGAATGAATGAAAGAATAAAAGGCTTTCTAAGTCCAGTGTCACCATAGCATTCAAAAACTTTTTTTTTTTAATTTTTCTTAAATTTGTGAATAAGAAGCCTTTCTGTGGAAAAGTAACGGAAAGAAACAAATGACAAGAATTATTTGCAACCTTCAACTAGGATAGATCTATATAATGAAGGGTGAGTGTGTAGCAGGAGCAGGGTAATGTAAGCACCAGAGAGGTAAAGGCATGTCTCATAAAATGCTGTCAGCTATTCTTCCTTCTCTTTTCTTTCCGTTGGTCTTTCTTTTCTCTTTTGTCACAACAAAGCTGCTTTAAACAATTTCTGATTATTTTGGTGCTCCTTTCCTCCCATGCTCTCAAGGGCTGTGAGACAACACCCTCTTGTTGCCAGTCTACCATTACCCATAATGTTTTTTTAATGGCCTTTTTCTATCTTCTGAAAATGGAAATGGCTTGACAGTGAATGTTCCATGACTTCTAATGGGTTCCTTCTTCCTTAGTACTAAAATAAAGTTACTTGGTAAAGGAAACTCACTTACCCTAAGCAATTTTGTTTTAAAATGATGCTCATTTGAATTTCTTACATAGCATGCACTCATGCACTAAGACGCATGTACCATTCAAGTGCAATAGGGCTAATGATGTTATTGACCTAAAGTAATAGTAGTTGTTAGTGGCATTACCCATTCTTTGTGACACAAACCATAATTAGATGTAGCTTTACACAAATTCACTTAAAATTTTTCAGACAAATATTTTCACTGATGTGTAAAGAAAATATATTTCTTTCTGGTTATTTCATTGATTAATGCAAGCTTAAAGACTTACTTCAGAGAAGGCAATGGCAACCCACTCAAGTACTCTGGAAAATCCCATGGATGGAGAAGCCTGGTAGGCTGCAGTCCATGGGGTCGCTAAGAGTTGGACACAGCTGAGAGACTTCACTTTCACTTTTCCCTTTCATGCATTGGAGGAGGAAATGGCAACCCACTCCAGTGTTCTTGCCTGGAGAATCCCAGGGACGGGGGAATCTGGTGGGCTGCCATCTCTGGGGTCACACAGAATCAGACACGACTGAAGCGACTTAGCAGCAGCAGCACTTACTTACTTAGAACTGTAGAGCCCAAACAGAATGAATACAATATTTTCCTAATGTATCTAATTGAAGTGGATGAGTGATATTTAAGGAGAAGGCAGTACTCTTGCTTGGAAAATCCTATGGATGGAGGAGCCTGGTAGGCTGCAGTCCATGGGGTCGCTAGGAGTCAGACACGACTGAACGACTTCATTTTCACTTTTCACTTTCATGCATTGGAGAAGGAAATGGCAACCCACTCCCGTGTCTTGCCTGGAGAATCCAGGACAGGGGAGCCTAGTCTGGCTGGACAGGGCTTGCCGTCTTTTGGGGTCGCACAGAGTTGGACATGACTGAAGCGACTTAACAGCAGCAGTGATATTTTTTTTAAAAATTGAGAAAGCCTATCATTCTTATTGGTTAAATGAAACAAAGCTTTGTTCTGTTAAGGTTCTCTGCCAATCATACTCACACTGCTGCTTTGTACATGGAAGTGAAAAACATTCCATGAAAACACACTCCTTAGATATATTTGAGGGTATTTCAGAATGTGTGAAGACATTGGTTAAATGCCCATGAATCCTGATAGTCACTTAAAATTGGATACATTTTCAAAAGTTCTATATGTTTATCTTTAAAATATAGACAACATTGAAAGAAAAGGCAATAAATCAAAATGTAATAACATATTGAATAATAATCTGTGTTCCTTAGTTTGGTATGATCTTAAAAATGATAAAGTGTTTGGGATACAATTAAATAGGATAGAAAATATGACTATATAATAGCCTTCAAATAAAAGGGAGATAAGTGAAATATGACCAATTTATTCTTTATTATTATTAAGAATAGGACAAGAAAAACATGAGTTGGGTTATCCTGAGAAATGCTGGGCTGGATGAAGCACAAGCTGGAATCAAGATTTATGGGAGAATATCAATAACCTCAGATATGCAGATGACACCACCCTTATGGCAGAAAGTGAAGAAGAACTAAAGAGCCTCTTGATGAAAGTGAAAGAGAAGAGTGAAAAAGTTGGCTTAAAGCTCAACATTCAGAAAACTAAGATGATAGCATCCGGTCCCATCACTTCATGGCAAATAGATGGGGAAACGGTGGCTGACTTTATTTTTGGGGGGCTCCAAAATCACTACAGATGGTGACTGCAGCCACAAAATTAAAAGATGCTTCCTCCTTGGAAGAAAAGTTATGACCAACCTGGACAGCATATTGAAAAGCAGAGATGTTACTTTGCCAACAAAGGTCCATCTAGTCAAGGCTATGGTTTTTTTCAGTAGTCACGTATGGATGTGAGAGTTGGACCATAAAGAAACCTGAGTGCCCAAGAATTGATGCTTTTAAACTGTGGTGTTGGAGAAGACTCTTGAGAGTCCCTTGGACTTCAAGGAGATCCAACCAGTTCATCCTAAATGAAATCAGTCCTGATTATTCATCGGAAGGACTGATGTTGAAGCTGAAACTCCAAATCTTTGGCCACCTGATGTGAAGAGCTGACTCATTTGAAAAGACCTTGATGCTGGGAAAGATTGAAGGCAGGAGGAGAAGGAGAAAACAGAGGGTGGGGTGGTTGGATGGCATCACTGACTCAATTGAGATGAGTTTGAGTATCCTCTGGGAGTTGGTGATGGACAGGGAGGCCTGGAGTGCTGCAGTCCATGGGGTAGCAAAGAGTTGGAAATGACTGAGTGACTGAACTGAACTGAACTGAACAGTAAAGTGGGGGATACAAGTAAAACATGGGGAAAGTCTGAGAAAACTAAGTTTAACTATTTCCCTCCATTTGGCTTGTAAAACCAGCATTAGTTTATATGTGCAGAAAGTTGTACTGGTTGGGCAACTGGAATGAAATGATGATAAAGTTGTGCAATCTGGGGTTCTTGTTATAGCAGAAGAGACATTATGCTTATCATGAAACATGAACAAAGAGCTCAATAAAATGAGAATATTTGGGTTAAAGCTGGAAGCTTGTTTTGAATATGATTTTTAATACATTCCTTCTGGAGTTCTACAGCTTTGCACAAAATTCATTTTGTGAAGCTCATTCTGGGATGAACCACTGTGAGGGTCCAAGAAGATGAAACAAGATGAAACCAGAGAGAGTAAGAGAATAATGATCAGTCTGTAAGTTGTGAGACTAATAAAATTACTTTAAAAATATTGTATATCAAAGCATTCTCGAAAGGAAGCTGAAATAACTTAAAAAAGCATATAGGATGTGTATGAGTGCAAGCCTTAATTGTAAAAAAAGTTCTATATGAAACAAATAGGAAAATTATGTATATATACACACATATGTATATGTGTGTATTTATATGTAGATATATATATACATATTATATATGTATATTTATGTTTATGTATTGTGCTGCATATAGTCGCTCAGTCATGTCTGAGTTTTTGGAACCCCATGAAGTATAGCCCACCAGGCTCCTCTGTCCATGGGGATTCTCCAAACGAGAATACTGGAGCAGGTTGTCATGTGCTTCTCCAGGGGATCTTCCCAAACCAGGGATCAAACCCAGTTCTCCCCCACTGCAAGCAGATTCTTTACCGTCTGAGCCACCAGGAGTCCCTTATATTTATACAGCTATCTATAGTTCTATCTGTGAATCACCGTTGTTGAGCAAATTGTAGGCACACTGGATGGATGTAAGAAATACATTCTTAGACAAATGTTACACATTATATGCAGCAGAAGAATTGAGACTTTCCTCCACAACCCCAAAACCATTCAGTGCCTCAAGAGCCATGTTAGAGGAAAAACACTTTCTAAACTGGGCCATTTTTTGCTTGGTAGAATAGGATAACAGAAAAATAAGAAACTGAGGTGGGAGAGAAAGGGAATTTGCTGGGAGGAGCCTAAGAAGGAGAACAAGATAGGTAACATCTGCCTTAGGGACAAGAACTTGTAAGAAGCAGGGATGCTCAAGGTGGGTTTGGGAGAAGTTTCATTTGTGATATGCGATGCCAAACCTGCATACTCCCATGACTCATTCAGAGAAATCAACCATACCTTTTAAGGCTTTGGGTGCTGAATGTGTGATTTTCTTTTCTCAGACATAACCATAGGTTGCTTAAAAGATTACAAGTGGCTTTTACTATGCCTCATTCTTCCTCTTCGCCTCACAGCATGTCTTACATCTTAAATTGCCTCCTTGAGACAATGAATAATTTGTTTCCCTAAGGTAGAGGAAATCAACTAAATTAGCTACATAATTTTATATACTTCTGTTTCTCCTAAAGATGCAATATGGATTTCACAGAGATTAAAGCATTTATGTATAAAAAAGATATATATATATATCATTATAATCAACAGAGTGACATATTTTGAATGATCAATATAGAATTTAATATTTAACAAATATATAATTATTTTATTAAATTCTACTTTAAATATTTCATGTAATTTGGGAAAATGAGACCCTCAATATTGTGAAATTTCAAAAATTTTTAGATGCCATGTCCATTGAGAATATAATAGTTTCAAATTTGACTTAGAATTTAGAAGGTTTTAGAAAAATTTCTCTCAAACTTTAGTTGTATGAAAATAAATTTATATGAGAAGTATGATTTCACCATATATGAAGTGGCAAAATGAAGGAATCAATATGTCCTTAGCACTCACAATTTTAATATGTGTATGCATATATATATATATATTTACACATATATATTTGGATATAGGTTGACAGAATTTTCCAGTTTCAGACTTAGATTACTGATTTCATTGCAAATGAATATTTTAGTACAGAAAATTAGAGCTAGAGAAGTAATTCATAATCTAGCAAATTAATCATTTTAATCAGTTGTCTGTTGATTACAGTTGATTCAGGCATTCCTAAAACAGAAATCTTTACTAAGTTTCTCTTTGTATTCTACAGTTAATTTGTATGCTACATACAAATACTTTAACAATGTGTCAATTGGTAATATCACTTGATTTAGAGAAAAACAAAATTGTTGGAATTTTTTTTTCTATAGAATTGAAAGCCTAAAAAATTTGGTTAGAGTTTAAATCTATTGAGTCTCTAAGGCAGCAGTAATTTTTCAAGTGTTTCATAGGATCATAGATGAACTTTCATAAGTTAATTGCTAGCTATTGAGTAGCTCGGGAGAGACCACCAAAGTTATTTTGACTTGACTAAATTTTTTAGGGGTTTAAATGATAAAAAGGTGCTGACATCTGAAAGAGATAAAATCAGCAAAGATGTAAAATTCGGTGTTATCATTGTTCACTGAAAAGCTATTTTCTCTTGAATTCCACATTCATTTGGTAATTATATTAGCATTTGTTTATGCTCACAAACTATATTTGATGGTGAAGATTAAAACCATATGTCTTTAAATCACACAAGTAAGGAACGTTGGTGCTAAAGCAAAGCAATGCATATTTGTAGAAAATTGCAATATTTGCTCCTTCTAATCTCTCTCCCCCTCCCCTTTCTTCTCTATTTCCACTTTTGACTTGTGAGAATAATTACAAATATAATTTAAAGTTGCTCTATTGATTAGCATTTGATCTGTTTGTTTTCTGAGAAACTTCAGGTATCAGAATGCTTACAGACATAAATAAGAAGACCCAATTTAAAGTGGCATAGAAGATAGAGATATCCTTTACTTCTAACACAAATCTGAGAGCAAGGCATTTTTTGGCTTCTTCCCTGAGGTCCAAGATGTTACCACAGTCAAGGTGTCATTTGGAAAGGAGAATATTTACCATCTGTGAGCTTCATTCTTTTAGAAAGGAAAAACAAAACAAAACAAAGCAAAAACAAATCCCAAATATTCTCTCAGGTTCTCTTTGTCTCTACTAGCTTGTATGCTCATGCTTTAACTACACGTTGCTGGGAAAGCAAGTAGCCGATATTCAGCTATTACAGTGGAAGACAGGCTCGGCTGGGAAAAAGAAGTAGGGGAGGATGATGCTATATCTTTGGCAGACAGCTCAACTTCTGCCAGCTATGCATAACAGTGTCTATTTCCAGAGAGCCTCATCAATACTATGAATTGCTTAATTTTCCTTGACTGATAAATGAAAAATGGGATCATTTTAACTTGAAGCTTTTTTATAATAAAAGGTTGAACAAACATATTACTTCAATGCTCCTGCAATAATGGGAAAACTATTTAATTGGATTTCATTATATGTGAGTACTATTGTAATTTATCTGATATTTAAAACATAATTTTTCTGAATAGGTGATGAATTAACATGGTTGCAAATTCAAAATGTATAAAAGATATGTAGTAAATATTTTTCACTTAAAGAGATCTTTTCATATAATATTTTTTACATTGTTCTACATAGTTTAATATAGAACAAATACTAAAATATTTTTTCATTCTGTTTATTTTACTAGCCCTTTGTTGATAGATTTTGAATTTTTTTCAATAATTTGTTATTATAAAAAATGAGGTACTATAATAACAAACACATTCATTAAACATACAGTAAATAATTTTGATGAAATGCAGAATCAAATTTATATACATTTGTATTTTTTAGAAGCATTGTTTAATTTTCCATGGAGTTTGTTAAAAAAAAAAAACCTACACTTCCACCCATAATATATGATAGTCTGTAATTCTCCATAGCTCGTAAACATATCATGTAGTTAGATGACTTTGAATAAGAATAAAATTTATATAATAAGGCTGGTAAATTATCAATGTTCTTTTCTATAACTAATCTTGAATCATATTTCTTTGAGTTGTATATCTTTATTCTTTCTGATTTTTCATGAGTTCTTTATATATTGAGATTAATTTTTTTCTGTAAAACACAT
>NW_020867473.1:0-44833 GCF_003369695.1 Bos indicus x Bos taurus | reverse complement strand
GCAGCAGCAATCTCTAAGTCATGTCCCAACTCTTTGTGACCCCATTGGATCATAGCAAGCCAGGCTCCTCTCTCCCTCTTTCACTATCTCCCTGAGTTTGCTCAAATTCATGTCCTTTGAGTAGGTGATGCTGTCTAACAGTCTCATCCTCTGCCACCCCCTTCTCCTTTTGCCTTCAATCTTTCCCAGCATCAGGGTCTTTTCCATTGAGTTAGCTCTTTTCATCAGGTGGCCAAAACATTGGAGCTTCAGCTTCATCAGTCCTTCCAAAAAAATATTCAGGGTTGATTTCCTTTGGGATTGACTAGTTTGATCACCTTGCAGTCCAAGGAACTCTCAAGAGTCTTTTCCAGAACGACAGTTTGAAAGCATCAATTTTGTGGTACTCAGCCTTCTTGGACCATAGTCCAACTCTCACATCCGTACATGACTACTGGAAAAACCATAGCTTTGATTATATGGACCTTTATGCAAAGTGATGTCTCTGCTTTTTAATATGCTGTATAGGTTTGTCATAGCTCCCTGGTGGCTCAGATGGTAAAGAATTTGCCAACAATGCAGAAGGTACAAGTTTGATCCCTGGGTCAGGAGGATCTGCTGCAGAAGGGAAGGGCTACTCATTCTGGTATTCTTGCCTGGAGAATTCCATGGACAGAGGAGCCTGGCAAGCTACAGTCCATGGGGTCACAAAGAGTTGGACACCACTGAAAGACTAACACACACAACACTTCCTAAAAGTGTCTTTTAATTTCATGGCTGCAGTCACCATCCATAGTGATTTTGGAGCCCAAGAAAAGAAAATCTGTCACTGCTTCCACTATCCCCCCTTCTATTAGCCATGAAGTGATGAGACTGGATGCCATGATCTTCGTTTTTGATTGATGTTGAGTTTCAAGTCAGCTTTTTTACTCCCCTCTTTTACCCCCATCAAGAGAGTCTTTAGCTCTTTTCACATTGCCATTTGGGTGGTATCATCTGCTATTTGAGATTGTGAGATTTCTTCTGACAATCTTGATTCCAGCTTGGGATTCATCCAGCCCAGCATATCACTTGATGTACTCTGCATATAAATTAAATAAGCAAGGTGACAATATACAGCCTTGACTACTCCTCTCCCAATTTTGAACCAGTCCTGTTCTATATCTGGCTCTAACTGTTGCATCTTGATCTGTGTACAGGTTTCTCAGCAGGCAGGTAAGGTGGTCTGGTATTCCCATCTCTTCAAAAATTTTCCACAGTTTGTTGTGATCTACACAGTCAAAGGCTTTTGCATAGTCAATGATAAACAAGTAGATGATTTTCTGGAATTCCTTTGCTCTCTCCATGATCTAACAAATGTTGGCAATTTGATCTCTGGTTCCTCTGCCTTTTCTAAACCCAGTTTCTACACCTGGAAGTTCTTGGCTCACATACTGCTGAAGCCTAGCTCTAAGGATTTTGAGCATAACCTTGTTCCAAGGAGGGGCAGTGGTAAAGAACTCACCTGCCAATGCAGGAGATGCAGGAGACACGGGTTCAATCCCTGGGTCAGGAAGATCCCCTGGAGATGAAAATGGCAACCCACTCCAATATTCTTGCCTGGAAAATTCCACAAGAGAGGAGCCTGGTGGGCTATAGTCCATAGGGTCGCAAAGAGTCAGATATGATGGAGCACTCTGCTACTACTTGCTCGCGTGTGAAATGAGCACAGTTGTGCAGTGATTTGTACATTCTTTAGCATTGCCCTTCTGTGGGACTGGAATGAAAGCTGACCTTTTTCAGTCCTGTGGCCACTGCTGAATTTTCCAAATTCGCTGACATATTGAGTATAGCACTTTAACAGCATCATCTTTTAGGATTTGAAATAGCACCGCTGGAATTCCATCACCTCCACTAGCTTTGTTTGTAGTTGTGCTTCCTAAGGCCCAGTTGACTTCACACTCCAGCATGTCTGGCTCTAGTAAGTGACCACACCACCATGGTTATCCAGGTCATTAAGACCTTTCTTGTACGATTCTGTGTATTCTTGCCACCTCTCCTGCTGATCTCTTCTGCTTCTCTTAGGTCCTTACTGTTTTTGTCCTTTATCACGCCCATGCCTGCATGAAATGTTCACTGATATCTCCAATTTTATTCAGCAGATCTCTAGTCTTTCTCTTTCTATTGTTTTTCCTCTATTTCTTTGCATTGTTCATTTTAAAAGTCCTTCTTATCTCTCCTTGCTATTCTCTGGAACTCTGCATTCATTGGGTATATTTTTCCCTTTTTCCCTTGCCTTTTGCTTCTCTTCTTTCCTCAGCTATTTGTAAGCCTCCTCAGACAATTGCTTTGCCTTCTTGCATTTCTTTTTCTTTGAGACGGTTTTTCTCACTGCCTCCTGTACATCATTGTGAAGTATCATTCATAGTTCTTCAGAAACTCTGTGTACCAGATCTATTTCCTTAAATCTATCCATCACCTCCATTCTATACTCGTTATAAGGGATTTGATTTAACTCATACCAGAACTGCCTAGTGGTTTCGCCTACTTTCTTATCCCTATTGAATTTTTCAATAAAGCTCATGATCTGAGCCACACACAGCTCCAGGTCTTGTTTTCACTGAGTATATATAGAAGTTCTCCATCTCAGCTGCAAAGAAGATAATCAGTCTGATTTTGATATAACCATCTGCTGATGTACATGTGTAGAGTCGTCTCTTCTGTTGTTGGAAAAGGGTGTTTGCTATTAACAGCATGTTCCCTTGGCTCTATACCCATTGAAGAATAACTCCTCAGTCTCTCCTCTCCCCAGTGCCTGGAAACCACCATTCTATTTTCTGGCTCTATGAATTTGACTATGCTGTGTACCGTGTATGAGTGGAATCACACTGTAGTTGTCTTTTTGTGATTGGAATTTTTCATTTAACATAATGTGTTCTAGGTTCATCCGTGTTGTAGCATGTGTGCGAATTTCCTTCCTTGTTAAGGCTGAATAAAGTACTACGTTTTGTATATCCATTTATCCAACTTGTGTTGCTTCCACTTTTTGGCTATTGTCAAGAACGCTGCTAAGAAACATAGATGTCCAAATATCTCTTGGAGTCCTTTCTTTTAATTCTTTTAAGTATGTATCCATACGTGGAATTGGTATATCATGTGGTAACTCTATTTGTAACTTTTTGAGAAATTGTCATCCTGCTTTCTATAGCATCCTGCTTTCATTTTGCTTTCATTCCTACCAGTAGTGCACAAGGGTTCTAATTTCTCTGCATCCTCACCAACATTTGTTATTTTCAGGTGTTCTGATAATATCCACTGTAATGCACATGAAGTGATATCTCATGTGGTTTTTCTCTATCATCTCTCTAAAGATTCCTGATGTTGAGTATCTTTTCACGTACTTATTGGCCATTTGTATATCTTCTTTGGAGAGATGTCTACTTAACTCCTTTGTCCATTTTTCAATTGGATTGTTTTCTTCTTGCTGTTTGCCAGTTGTAAGAGTTCTTGATATATTTGGGGCATGAACCCCTTATCAGATACATAATTTGCAAATATTTTTTCCCACTCCACAGGCTGCTGTTTCACTCTGTTGATAGTATCATTTGATGCATAAAAGTATTACATTTTGATATAAACTAATTTATTTGTTTCTTATTTTGTTGCTTGTGCTTTTATGTGGGGAATCATTACCAAATCCAATGTCATGAAGCTTTCCTTCTGTGTTTTCTTTGAAGAGTTTTATAATTTTGCTGTTATATTTAGGTCTTTGATCCATATTAGATTAGCTTTTGTAAATGTGTTAGGTAGGGTCCAGTTTCATTCTTTTGCATATAGATATCTAGTTTCCCCAACACCATTTGCTTAAAAGACTCCAGCTACCCTCTGCAGAAGGTAAACCTCAGTGGCTCAGAGGTTAAAGCGTCTGCCCGCAATGCGGGAGACCTGGATTCCACCTCTGGGTCGGGAAGATCCCCTGGAGAAGGAAATGGCAACCCACTCCAGTATTCTTGCCTGGAGAATCCCATGGATGGAGAAGCCTGGTGGGCTACAGTCCACGGGGTTGCAAAAAGTCAGACACGACTGAGCAACTTCATTTTCACTTTCACTTTCACCCTCTGCATAAAGTCTTGTAAACTGCCAGGTAGCACTTTCATGTACATCCCTCTGGCCAAAACTTAGCCAGAGCGTTATATTTAGCTTCAAGGACTGGCAAATGTAGTTGGTAAAAGCTATTTTGAAAAACAAAATTAAAAACAGTCTTAAATCTTTTCCTTTTCTTCTTCTATCTTGAAAGAAAGAAAGAAAGTGAAGTCGCTCAGTCGTGTCCGACTGTTTGCGACCCCATGGACTGTAGCCTACCAGGCTCCTCTGTCCATGGGATTTTCCAGGCATTTGTGACCCCATGGACTGTAGCCTACCAGGCTCCTCTGTCTGTGGGATTTTCCAGGCAAGAGTACTGGAGTGGATTGCCATTTCCTTCTCTAGGGGATCTTCCCAAACCAGGGATTGAACCCGGGTCTCCTGCATTGTAGACAGACGCTTTACCATCTGAGCCACCAGGGAAGATCTGTAAAAATAGTGTTGTCTAGTGTACATCCAGGTATCTACATTAATTTTGATAGAACAGTTGCATTTTATGCAAGTATTATATTCTTGAAGGTCTGGTATAATATCCCAATAGGAATAAATATAAAATGAATGGTGGTGGTGGAGGTACTGTGGGCTAGAATACTATTTCAGAGCCTATAAATCTATTACAGTGATATTGATCTTGCAGCTGAGTCACCAGCATTTTTTCTCCATTATCCTTGCCCAGATACTAGACGGTTTTAAAGGTTAAAAATGTGTTGCTGCATTGAAGTGCCGCTGCATGTAAGTGTCTCAGCATCACTTCTGATATTTTGCAGTGAGCCCTATTCCAAACAAACAATACTGCCTGTTGTGGAACTTGACTTCTTCAGAGCAATTTATCACATTTAACTTCTTCCAAAGCTATTAATATGGGAGAGAGTTTTCAAGCACCATTGTGGGCACATGTTTTCAGGCTATTAAAAACAATTTTACATTAGAATAATGGCAAGTGTTAATCTGAAAAATAATCACCAATGATTCCATTCCAAACTATACAAACGGGATGTTCATAAAGGATAGATAGGCATTTCTGTTTGAGCTGCTGTGGTGACAAGAACATGAAAAATATTTACTTGCTTACCAATTCTGAAATTACGTGATTTTTAATAATTGCACAATTCTTGGTATTTTAAAAACAATTCTCAAATTAACATCTAAAATGAGACTTTGTTAATACTTTTATTTTGCTACTAAATCTTTGTATAAAGTGGTTCCCTACTGTATCTAGTGTCTTGGTGAGGTGATGAAAGAAAAACAGATATGTAAAGTGTGTAATCACTAAGTTTAAACGTTTTATTTTATTTTTTTGTAACATAGCAATTTTATTTTTTAAATTTATTTACTTTAATTGGAGGCTAATTACTTTATAATATTGTAGTGGTTTTATTTTTTAAGGAAGACTATTTGCTCTAAAATACTGGGAGTGGAGGTGTGATGAGAAGGGGTTACAGATGAAACAAAACTGGCTATAGGTTGTAATTATTGAAATGATGGGTATCGGGAGTTTATTTTATTATTTTCTTTAGTGTACATTTGAAAATTTCTGTGATGGAAAGTTAAAAGTAAATAAAGAAGGCTTGTTTTGTTAACATGAACTTATACCTAATTGGATTGATTTTCTCTGCCTTTATTTTTTAATCAGAAAAATAGAAAAATGTGGGGAGAGGCAGTGTAACATACATACCTTGGTCAGACGCATCTTTTGAAAGGGACAGGTATTGTTTATAAAATTAGCAACCCTGAAAAAAAAATGAGATTTTCATTGGCTAATTCTAAACTTGAAGACTCAATAGAAACTTCCTGAGAAGGAGGTAACCCTCACTGATATTGAATGCTGAATAAGAATGCTGGCGTCATAGCCTCAGGTGGAGGGTTGTGAATAATTCTTACTGATAGACAGCAACAAGGAAAAGAACTATATTTAATTCCTGGGATTCACCCTCCTAGCTTTCCCTTTAGACTCAGAGAATTAATTGTTTCTTCTGTTCAAAGTGAACTCCTATATCTGAACTGTTGATCACATCTATTACACCTCCTCTGGGATTTTATTACATCAACTTTTCCTGTATTCCTGTTCTCATATACTCAGCCTTTCTATCTACATTTGCTTCCCCATAGCATGACATTGTATTCAGATTTCCTGTAACTTCCCACCTGCCTCTAGCTAAGGCTTCTCTTGCCCACTTTCTCTTTCTATTCCTAAACAACTTTTCAAAAACATTGTATTTACTTGAGTTCTCCAATTTCTTACCTTTGTTCATTGTTCAGTCACAGAATGAGTGATATTGAAATTTTTTGTTGTTGTTTGGTTGCTAAGTAGTGTCTAACTCTTTTCGACCCCAAGGACTATAGCATGCCAGGCTCCTCTGCCCTCCAATATCTTCCAGAATTTGCTCCAATTGATGTCCATTGCATTGGTGATGCTATCTAACCATCTCATCCTCTCCCACCCCATTCTCCTTTCACCTTCAATCTTTGCCAGCATCTGGGTCTTTTCCAGTGAGTCACCTTTATCTTTTATCTTACCTTTAATTTACCATAATTAGACTACAACCATCATATCCCTGCACTGTAATGATGAAGACCACTAACTGCCTAATTAACAAATCCAAAAGCCAGTTTTAAGTCCTTGACTTATTTAATATCTCTAATTTCTTTTTAAAAAATTTTAAGCAGGCACAGTTTTATGTACTTTATAAATACTAACCCATTTAAGCCCATATCCATCCTATGATATAGGTTTGTTATCTCCATTTTGTAGATAGACACAGGGAGGAAAAAAGATCGACTAATTTGTCCAGGATCACCACTACTCCTATATTCCTTTAATGGTTTTGTTTGATTGACTTGTTCCTGAAATGACCAGCTGGGATAGTCAGGAATGAACCTCCTCTGTGCACCCCTCCTCTACCTCCAATGTATTAATCCCTGGAAACTGTGACTATCTTAGGTTACATGGCCAAGGGGAATTGAGGTTGCAGATACAATTAAGATAACTAATCAGCTGATAGGGAGAATAGCATGGATTATCCAGGTAAACCCACTATAATCACAAGGGTCCTTAAAAAATGAAAGAGTTGGGAATTCCTTGGCAGTCCAGTGGTTAGGGCTCTGTTCTTCCATTTCAGGGAGCATGGGATCAGTCCCTGGTTGGGGAACTATGATTCTATAAGCTGCATGGTGTGTCCAAAAAAAGAACAACAAAAACAAACGTGGAAGGAGGCAGAATAAGAGAGTCAAAAGAAAGTGGTGTGACAACAGAAGCAAGAGCAGAGTGATACGATCTGAGACTTACTGGACCCACTGTTGGTGGCTTTGAAGACAAGAAAAATGCCCAGGAATCCAGGTGGCCTCCAGAAGATGGAAAGGGCAAGGAAGTTAATTCTACCCTAGAGTCTTCAAATAGGAAAGCTACTCTGTACACACCTTGACTTTAGACCAGTGAGGTGTGTCTTGGACTTCTAAACCTATAGAACTGTAAGGTAATAAATGTGCATTGCTTTAAGCTACTAAAGTTGTAATTATTTGTTACAGCAGCAATAGGAAACTCATACAATAGCTTATTTGGTTTGTCCTCCTATTTCTTCGACCATTTCTTCCCGGGATCCTTTCCTGGCTCCCTGTACTCTGGTCCCTTGATGGTTTGTTTTTCTGGAGCTCTGTCTTTAGCACCTCTTGTCATCACATGCATTTCTCTGGATAATATTACCCATTGTCATGATTATGGAGGGCTTCCCAGGTAGCTCACTGGTGAGAATCTGCTTGATAATCTAGGAGATACAGAAGATGAAGGTTTGATATCTGGGTCAGTAAGATCCCCTGAAGGAAGAAATGGCAACCCACTCCAGTATTCTTGCCTGGAAAATTCTGTGGACAGGGGAGCCCCAGTCCTTGGGGCCACAAAGAGTCAGACACAGCTAAGCGACTGAGCATGTACACACGTGTGCATCATTATGACCACTATTGATACTCTCACTTCTAAATCTGTACTTCTGACCCAAACAAAATCTTGCATTTAAGACATATATCCAACAGCTCCCAAGACCTTCTACCTCAAGGCCTACCAAGCTACTCATACATACCCTCCTTCTATAAAGCATCAATTCCTACCATATTTTCTGCCTGAGATCTATATAACTTAAACGAGAAACTCAGAAGTCATTGTTTAATCTTCTCTCTTATTTATTCTTTAAAAACCAAAAGTTGGTAAGTCCCGTTGATGTCACCTCTTTGATATTTCTCCAAACCATTTCCTTTTCACCATCTTCATCCCCACTCTTCTACTCCATTTCTTGCTTGGTTTTCATTAATTTCCTGGACTATAACAACCTCCTGTGACTTTTTGTTTAGCCTGTCACTCACCCCTCCTCAGCTATTTTCCATATAGCCACGAGAGGTACTTTTCAAAACATGAACCTAATCATGTTACTTCGTTGCTTAAAATTATTTACTGTTTACTCACTCTCTCAAATGCAAAACAAGTCAAAATAAGATCTGGCCCCAACCCAACTCCCTAGTCTCATGTGCTCCAGTCATACGGAAATGCTTATGGTTTCCCGACAAGCTGTGCTATTTAATACTTTGTGTTAAATACTTTGCAATACTATTCTTAATGTTTGGAATACTCTCCTTTTCTATCTGCTATCAGCTCAAGTATTATTTCATATGAGAAGCTTTCCTTGCTCCTCCCAGGTAGAATTAAACACTCTCTTTTGTTCTTCTGTACATTTCCGTTAGAGTACCTTTTACTCATTGCTATATTCACTTTCCTGTCCACCTTCCCATTAAACTGAAGCTCTTGGTAAGTACAAAACAGGTCTTATTCACCTTTATATTCCTATAATATAGCATAAAGCCTAGAATATATGAGGTATGTATTAATTGTTGAGTGCAATAAAGATATCTTGAGATTTGAGTCAGAGGGAAGCAGTGGTGTAGGGCACCTGGAGAACTCTGTTGCTATTGGAGAATATGGTAAAATATTGAAGCACAAAATGTTATGAACTTGAGATTCATAACCTTTGAGGTCTAGTCACTAATGTAGAAAACTAGTCAGCACTCCCTGTCTAATTCAATGTCTGGTATATAGTGCATGCTTAAGAAATGTGTACAATGAAGGATTGGAAATATACAGGGATGAGGAGGGAGCAGAGACCATGATGGAGGTGGGATTAATTAGGAAGAAGGCATGAAACTTAGGCACTATTTATTGCAAGGAGAAATGTCAAGAGCATAGACATGGAAGGAGGAATGTGGGAGGTAGGAAGGTTAGGGAAACAAGGACTAGAGTACTTGGATACTGTAAAGGGTGCACATAGCAATGAATGACATGAGGGCAAGACAGGGAGACGTGAACATAGAGGGACAATACTGGCAGGCAAGGAGACCCCATGAGATGTCTCAGTGGTCCAGATGTGAGGTAAGTAAGCCCTAGACCAGTAGAGGGTATGGGATCAGAATGGAAAAGAGATGTGTGAAATGAAGGAAGGATTATTGAGAGAATTTCATGAAAACTCCAGATGGAAAAGAGGGAAAGGAATAAAGATTGATTCCAAGGTTTTGAACCCCAGAGAAAAGACCAAATCACACAAGCATAGAAAAAAGGGCTGTCCCTGCAATAAAATGGAAGCATTTAGCCTTCCCAATTGTTTTATAAGATTGTGATAGAGTTAGGAGGCATCATGACCCTTCTAGAAACCAGATTATGATAAACAGATTCCCCTATGAACTCTGCAATAGTTTAGTGTGATCTACAAAGTAAACATTGCCATAGTTTTCTTTAGTCTTTTCCTTAGTTGCAAAATGAACACGTGATTAATAGAACTTGGAAAACGTGACCAAAGAACAAAGGGAAAAATTATTCATAAAACAATAACAATGAAAATCAAAATTTAGGGGTATATCATTTAGATTACTTTTTGATGTATTAATATGTCTTATACCCTTATGGCAGAAAGTGAAGAGGAACTAAAAAGCTTCTCGATGAACGTGGAAGAGGAGAGTGAAAAAGTTGGCTTATAGCTCAACATTCAGAAAACTAAGATCATGGCATCTGGTCCCATCACTTCATGGGAAATAGATGGGGAAACAGTGGAAACAGTGTCAGACTTTATTTTTTGGGCTCCAAAATCACTGCAGATGGTGATTGCAGCCATGAAATTAAAAGATGCTTACTCCTTGGAAGGAAAATTATGACCAACCTAGATAGCATATTGAAAAGCAGAGACATTACTCTGCCAACAAAGATCAGTCTAGTCAAGGCTATGGTTTTTCCAGTAGTCATGTATGGATGTGAGAGTTGGACTGTGAAGAAAGCTGAGCGCCGAAGAATTGATGCTTTTGAACTGTGGTGTTGGAGAAGACTCTTGAGAGTCCCTTGGACTGCAAAGAGATCCAACCAGTCCATTCTAAAGATCAGTCCTGGGTATTCTTTGGAAGGAATGATGCTAAAGCTGAAACTCCAATACTTTGGCCACCTCATGTAGAGTTGACTCATTGGAAAAGACCCTGATGCTGGGAGGGATTGGGAGCAGGAAGAGAAGGGGGCGACAGAGGATGAGATGGCTGGATGGCATCACTGACTCAATGGACATAAGTTTGAGTGAACTCTGGGAGTTGGTGATGGACAGGGAGGCCTGGTGTGCTGCAATTCATGGGGTCGCAAAGGGTCGGACATGACTGACTGACTGAACTGAACTGAACTGATACCTACTCTTGTTTATAAATGCAAATTTCATAATGTACAGAATTGCTCTTTAAACAGGACTCTCTGTACGTAGGATCTTTCCATTCTAATTCTCAATTCTACCAATTCCACTCTTCTAAAAGACTCACTGTTAACAGTTTGTGTGAATTTAATTGTGTAGCAAAAGCATTATATAAATAAATATATTTTGTATTTACAAACATACAGTTCCTACATATGTATAGATTTATGCATGTAGTTGACCCTTGAACAACACAGAGGTGAACTGTGTGGGTCCACTTACATGTGGGTTTTTTGCATTAAATACCACAGTACTATGTGATCTGCAGTTGGTTGAATCTGCAGATGTGGAACCTTGGATAGGAAGGCTGATGGTAAAGTTATATGCAGATTTTCAACTCTGTAAGGTTAGACCCCTAGTCCTCTTATTGTTCAAGGGTCAACTGTATTATGTGCCTATGAATCTCATGCATACATGTACACATAATGTACAGCATGGACTATACCACCTGCATGATTCTATATTATACGCATATCAGAAATTATTTTTTACACAATTGCTGAACATTTAGATTTTCATTTTTGCACTTTAAAAAGTAATGAAGAGCATCTTTGCCTTAACTCTGACTTTGGGAATTCTCTTAGTGTTTCATTGTTAAACGTGATACCAGTTTAGATAAATTCTTTGTCATGGTAAAATAAGCTTCCTCTACCTAAGTTTAATGAGATAGTTTTTCTTTAATTATGAATAGCTGTCACATTCTAGCAAATACCTTTTTGGCTTTATTGAGATTGTATTTCTCCCTTGATTTATAAAAGTGATGAATCATTAACATATTAATAATTCTTCTTATGTTATTGAATTAACCCTTCTCAGTAAATGTTACTTTTTCAATAAGAAACATTAGTTAAATTTCATTTGCTCACATGTAGGATTTGGAAATCAATCCTGAATATTCTTTGGAAGGACTGATGCTGAAGCTGAAGCTCCAATACTGTGGTGACCTGATGGGAAGAGTCTACTCACTGAAAAAGACCCTGATGCTGGGAAAGATTGAAGGCAAAGGAGAAGGGCACAGCAGAGGATGAGATGGTTGGATGGCATCACCAACTCAATGGACATGGGTTTGAGGAAACTCCAGGAGACAGTGAAGGACAGGGAAGCCTGGCGTGCTGCAGTCCAGGGGGTCGCCAAGAGTCAGACATGACTCAACTGCTGAACAACAACCACCCCAGTTTAATGAGATATTTTTTCTTTAGTTATGAATAGCTGTCACGTTTTAGCCAAAAGATCCTTTTGGCTTTTATTGAGATTTATTACTTCTTTGACTTATGAATGTGGTGAATCGTTAGCATATTAATAATCCTTCCTATATTACTGAACTAACACTCCTTGGTAAATGTTTTTCTTTTAATAAGACACAAATTTCATTTGCTCACATTTAGGATTTGGAATGGAGAAGGCAATGGCACCCCACTCCAGCACTCTTGCCTGGAAAATCCCATGGATGGAGGAGCCTGGTAGGCTGCAGTCCATGGGGTCGCTAAGAGTCAGACACGACTGAGTGACTTCACTTTCACTTTTCACTTTCATGCATTGGAGAAGGAAATGGCAACCCACTCCAGTGTTCTTGCCTGGAGAATCCCAGGGATGGGGGAGCCTGGTGGGCTGCCATCTATGGGGTCGCACAGAGTCGGACATGACTGAAGCGACTTGCAGCAGCAGCAGCAGCAGCAGCAGCAGGATTTGGAATCTATATTCACTTGCCGATATTTTTAACTTGACCAGAAACTGGCTTCTAGATGTTTAAAGGATGTGTCATTGCAAATATCAGAGACTTGAAAATAGACATACACCCAGTGGCCTAAGAATCTGGGATGCCTTCCACTCAGCTCTCATAATAAGCAAATGCTATAGTCCTTTTAAAATAGGAGAGAGGACTGCCAGCACTTCCTGTCCTGTGACCTGCCTCTTCCGCAGGACTCTGATTTTGAGGGCAAAGTTACAGAGAAAGAGGCTTCCTGGGTGGCTCAGATGGTAAAGAATCTGCAATGCAGGAGACCTGAGTTCAAATCCCTGGGTTGGGAAGATTCCCTGGAGAGGGGAATGAAGATTTCCTGGAGAAGGGAGTGGCGACCCACTCCAGTATTCTTGCCTGCAGAATCCCATGGACAGAGGAGCCTGACAGGTATTGTCCATGGGGTCGCAAAGAGTTGGACATGACTGAGCGACCAACACTTGCAGAGGGAGAGGCTGAGTGCTTCGGGGCTCCCTCCACACTATTCCACATTGCCTGGACTCTTTCAGAGGAAATACTTGTTCTGTCTTATCTTTCTTTAAGGTTGGCCAGCTGGGAGCCAGCCACCTCAACTTTTTGAAGAGAAACAGGATCTGGAAAAATTTAGAACTAAAACTGTAATTTATTTTGCTGTCTTAAGTCCTTGGTGGATTTTCAAATAGAAGACTTATGATGATTATTAGTTCACTTTTGAAAACTGAACATGTATAATATCATATAAGAAATGAATCGCCAGTCCAGGTTCGATGCACGATACAGGAAGCTTGGGGCTGGTGCACTGGGATGACCCAGAGGGATGGTATGGGGAGGGAGGTGGGAGGGGGGTTCAGGATGGGGAACATGTGTACACCCGTGGCGGATTCATGTTGATGTATGGCAAAACCAATACAAGATTTTTAAAGTAAAAAAAAAAATAAATAATAAAATTAAAAAAAAAAAACACCAGTGTGACTGAGAAATAGTAGTTTTTATTTATTTTTTAAGGATAACCTTCTTCCCCACCCCCAGGGCTAGTAGAGCTAGAGAAGTGCTTTGAGAAAGTACTGGTTGCCGTTAGCTATAGATGGCCCATTATGTGGTTGTGGTAAAGTCAACTTGTCATTATAGTTTTGAAGCATTCTAAATTGTTTTCTTTTGGAATACAAGAAAGTAGTATTCTTCATTTTTTTCTTCACTGTTTTCCCCTCTTAAGTGTGATCATGACACTCCCTGTTACTAACCCATCTGTTGAATGCTTTGAGGATTAATGAATTAATATATGTAAAATCTCTGGATTATTACCTGGCCAATACTCAGCCTTCAGTAAACTTTAGCTACTATGAATTATTATGGGGGTAGGCAGCTTCTGACATGACTTCCATTTATCCTCACCTCCTGGTTTTCATGCTCTATGTAACCCTCTCCACTTGACTATGAGTGGACTTAGTGACTTGCTTCTTTTTCTTTGTTTATTTTTAGCTTTTTATTTTGCACTGGACTATGGGGTCCAGTGGTCATGTATGGATATGAGAGTTGGACTATAAAGAAAGCTGAGCACCAAAGAATTGATGCTTTTGAACTGTGGTGTTGGAGAAGACTCTTGAGAGTCCCTTGGACTGCAAGGAGATCCAACCAGTTCATCCTAAAGGAAATCAGTCCTAAAAATTCATTGGAAGGACTGATGTTGAAGCTGAAACTCCAACACTTTGGCCACTTTGACAACAGAGGATTAGATGGTTGGATGACATCACCAACTTGATGGACGTGAGTTTGAGCAAGCTCTGGGAGTTGGTGATGGACAGGGAAGCCTGGCATGCTGCAGTACATGGGGTCACAAAAAGCTGGACACAACCGAGCAACTGAACTGAACTGAACTGATGGGGTCCACAAAGGGTCAGATACAACTGAGTGATTAACACACACACTCAGGGCCAATTAACAATGTTGAGATAGTTTCAGGTGAACAGTGAACGGACTCAGCCAAACACATACATGAATCCATTCTCCTCCCGTAGAATCTGGCAAAAGTGATAGGATGTCACTTCTGTGATGACATTCTGCTATATGGTGACTTCCTCTTTGCTGGATCACTGTTGCCTTCCAAGCTTGTATACTTTGCAAACTGCCATGTTGACATAGAATTAGGATAACTTCCATCCAACACCTTGCAAGAATCTGAATCCTGTCAATAACACTATGTGAGTGAGCTTGGAAGTGGGTCCTTCCCTGCTTGAGCCTTGAAATGACTACAGCCCCAGATGACACTTTGACTTCAACTTGGAAAAGATACCGAAACAAGAGCTAGTGAAATTGTACCCAGATTCCTAATACACATACACTGTGATGTTTTAAGCCCATAAATTCTGGGGTAATTTGTTATATGCATGCATGCTCAGTTGCTCAGTAATCTTGTGTAAAGAATCCCATGGACAGAGGAGCCTGGCAGGCTACAGTCCACAGGGTCACAAACTCACATGTGGAAATGTGGTCAAGAAGAGTTTGTTTTGCTTATCTTACATGAACCCAAATGTCAAAGCAATGAAGATAATCAAGCTGGTGCAAATGATTTTCAATGCTTGATTTGGATATTTTGAGTATGTCAGCCATTTCCCTGGGTATAGCATTAATTGTTCTCAATTAATGTCTTGATTTGATCAATATCAACTTCAACTGGTCTACCCAACCCGGGAGCGATTGGTTAATTAGATTTGTCGTCCAGCGATAAATCTCCAGCATGAAACTTTGCAAACCAGTTTTGATTTTTCAGTCATAGAACCTTCTCCATACACTGAACACAGCATTTTTTTTTTTTTTGCATTTCAGTTACATTTTTACCTTTTTTGAAATAATAAAGCACAATATGTCAAAAATGTTGTCTTTTCTTTCCATCTATTAAAATGCTTACACTAAATAGACATTTCTCCAAAGAAGACATACGGATGGCTAACAAACACATGAAAAGATGCTCAACATCACTCATTATCAGAGAAACGCAAATCAAAACCACTATGAGGTACCATTTCATGCCAGTCAGAATGGCTGCTATCCAAAAGTCTACAAGCAATAAATGCTGGAGAGGGTGTGGAGAAAAGGGAACTCTCTTACACTGTTGGTGGGAATGCAAACTAGTACAGCCACTATGGAGAACAGTGTGGAGATTCCTTAAAAAACTGGAAATAGAACTGCCTTATGACCCAGCAATCCCACTGCTGGGCATACACACTGAGGAAACCAGAAGTGAAAGAGACACGTGTACCCCAATGTTCATCGCAGCACTGTTTATAATAGCCAGGACATGGAAGCAACCTAGATGTCCATCAGCAGATGAATGGATAAGCAAGCTGTGGTACATATACACAATGGAGTATTACTCAGCCATTAAAAGAATACATTCGAATCAGTTCTAATGAGGTGGACGAAACTGGAGCCTATTATACAGAGTGAAGTAAGCCAGAAAGAAAAACACCAATACAGTATACTAACGCATATACATGGAATTTAGAAAGATGGTAACGATGACCCTGTATGCGAGACAGCAATAGAGACACAGATGTATAGAACAGTCTTTTGGACTCTGTGGGAGAGGGAGAGGGAGAGGGTGGGATGATTTGGGAGAATGGCATTGAAACATGTATAATATCATATATGAAACGAGTCGCCAGTCCAGGTTCAATGCACGATACTGGATGCTTGGGGCTGGTTCACTGGGATGACCCAGAGAGATGGTACAGGGAGGGAGGAGGGTTCAGGATGGGGAACACATGTATACCTGTGGCGGATTCATGTTGATATATGGTAAAACCATTACAATATTGTAAAGTTAAGAAAAAATGCTTACACAAGAATTCACCACTTTTGATAAGTTTTGTTTTCAGTGCATGCTGATATGACAGCTGTCACAATACAACCTAACAATTTGTTTCGAATGAAATTAAAGACAACTAAGTGCTACCAGGGGGCTTCCCAGGTGGCACTAGTGGTAAAGAACCGGACTGCCAATGCAAGAGATGAGTGTTTGATCCCTGGGTTGGGTAGATGCCCCGTAGAAGGGCACGGCAACCCACTCCAGTATTCTAGCCTGGAGAATCCCATGGACAGAGGGGCCTGGTGGGCTACAGTCCATAGGGTCGCAAAAAGTCGGACACGATTGAAGCAATTTAGCAGGCGAGCAAGTGCTACTAGAGCCAGCTTATGGAGAAAACTAACTTTTTGGCCAACCCAATACATGTAAAGACCCTGGCACGCAATAAGTGCTATATCTGTTGGGTATTATTATTTTTATGAAGAAGAAATGAGGACATAGACTTTCACTGTTGGCATTAGCCGTCAATTCTGGTTTCCTATTAAAGTCTTTTGCAGACTGAAATGCCTCCTGGTTTTAGTTTATAAGTACATTCAGCTCAATACTGCAGGGAGAGACAAACAGAAGGAATAATGGTTTCTACATTATTTCGTGAGGAGGAATTGGAAGTCTTTTCAAATGAGTCTCCTTAAGGGTAAGGAGTTGGTTTAAGTCTCTGAAAGAGAAGTGAAATTCCTTGCTACCTTGTCTCTATCCTCAGATACTACAGATTACTTAGTAGGATTACAGTAGACAGGAGAGTGTATCCGTAGTTTACACACAGTTCTTTTTATGGCAGGTTCAGCATAGGCCTAAAATTAAATGCTGAGTCAAAAGGAAGCCTGAAAAGTCATTAAGTCCTAGTAGTCCAGGAAAGAACTGGGCAGAGGCAAAGTCTAAAGAAATAACTTCAATGTGTAAGAAATTAAATCTTGGGGTAATATAAGATAAAAAAGAATGAACTTGAGAACAAAGAGGTCATTTATTGAAACAAGGATTGAGTGCCAAAGACCTGTAACATTCACAAGTGTTACATTTGCACAGCAATTCAGAGTTTACCAAATATTTTTGCACACATGCCTTCATTAGATCCTCAAACAACAAGGGAAGTCAGCACTAATGTGTTATCGCTTTGAGATGAGGCCATAAAAGCCCAGAGAGGTTAAGTTTCTTAGTTGAGGTCACACAGCCACTAAGTGGGATGAGATTCAGAACTTTCTGATCTTTGTGATAGGACATTCGGTCTGCCATAGCTGTTAGGTTATTTGATCAGTTTCCATGTCATTCTGGATAGACTTATTTAGAACTTGACGTTCCTGGCTAGGAATGTATCCTATATGAACAGGGAATGGCAAATACCATGCAAGTGAGCTGGGATTTTGAGCTCCAAATTCCAAGTCAGTTTATTTTAATTTAGTTAAGAAACCCTGATTTTTATTCCATACTATTCCTGCTCAGCAACTATTTTGTGACACTTTCCTAAATTCCCTGAAATCTTTTGATTATAATTATTAAGAAAATGTTAAGTTACGTGCACATTTAAAATGATTCCCTATTTAAAAATGACCCTGCACTACCCACATGTGATGTTTTCACAATATTTTACAGTATGATCATGGAGGTAATTTCAGTACAGAAACACTATATGGTATAATGAAAACAATGGCCCTGGATTATGCTTTTAAAAAACTGTGCCCATCATAGTGTTGTAATACAAAGATCTTACTCTAACCTTAAATTTGTTTTGAAACCATTTGTAGAAATGTCAGCTTTATCTGCCTTTGCCAAATGTGAATCAGTAATCTTCATAAATGATTCATTTGAATCAAATATAAACAATGTGCTTGGGACCCAGAGCCTTCCCTAGTAACCACTGTTGAGAAGAAGATATAAAGTTGTTGTGTCCACATTGAGAAATTTTCCTTTCCCCTTAACCTTCAGTGCCTTCATGATGCAATTGACTGTTTCTCACTGGGACCTTCCGTTCAGATGTGCCATCCTCAGGAATGGCCTCAGAATTCTAGATCTTTCCATTACTCACCTGATGCCCTGAGTGCCTGTTGCTATTAGGTCCTCTGTGGATATGGTGAAACCAGATACAAACTCTTTTTTTTTTTCCATTTACTGAACAGCTGTTTACTGTCCTCTTGGAACTTATATTCTAATGAGAGAGACAGTCAACAAAAAAGATAGCAAGATAATGAGGTAAAATGTATATAGTGGGAAGTGCTAAAGATTTTTAAAAATCAGGAAAAGGATTTTTAAAGGGAGGTATTTTACCTGTGGGTCAAGGAAAGACCATGCCCTCTCAAGGTCGAGGAAGAGGCAAAGGCCATGGAGGAAGGGGAAGGGGTTCACTGAGTCACATGGTACTGGACCACTGCCCCACTCAGTCGATGGCTTCATTGAGGAGGAGAAAGTTGACTTACTTCAGCATTTTCCACCTGCCAGCCAAGGGTCAAAGTTCAAAGATCTTTGGCTAGAAGTATCACGGCACAAAGCCAAGGTGCCTTCTGTATCTACTGAGTCTGGGGAAGAAGTCAAGGAGGAGGAAAGAGAAATCTCAATTTGTTTTTACATGGTGATGAAGATGAAGATGAAGATGAGTCCTGTTCATGGCGAAGATGAAATCTGATATGATCTGTATAGTTTTCAGGAATATTGTTTATTTATTTATTTTTTTAAATTTTATTTTATTTTTAAACTTTACATAATTGTATTAGTTTTGCCAAATACCAAAATGAATCTGCCACAGGTATACATGTGTTCCCCATCCTGAACCCTCCTCCCTCCTCCCTCCCCATACCATCCCTCTGGGTCGTCCCAGTGCACTAGCCCCAAGCATCCAGTATCGTGCATCGAACCTGGACTGGCAACTTGTTTCATACATGATATTTTACATGTTTCAATGCCATTCTCCCAAATCTTCCCACCCTCTCCCTCTCCCACAGAGTCCATAAGACTGTTCTATTTAGAAGAGCAACTTATAAAAATTATTTAAAGAAGTCCATGAGCCAAAATTTAAAAAATATTTTTTTCTTTTCAACACAGTAGGTTTAAGGACAGCAAGTTTACTATTTAAATACATCTCATAACTGTTCATGATATTAAAGCACAAAGGCCTAGAGACTTTTACACAGTTGTGAAGATCCACAGGAATGACATGGATAATCTCTAGAGCCTTATTTTCCACACCACCTATTTTTGTTGCTATTTGTGTTGGATTATGATGTAAATGACAGGGTGTTCAGAAATTTTATTTTGGATTGTAAAATTTCATTAAATGTGAAAACTGACTGGAATCTCTTAACTCACAGCTAATATGGATGGGTCATCAGACAGTTGCTGCTGCTGCTAAGTTGCTTCAGTCGTGTCCGACTCTGTGAGACCCCATAGATGGCAGCCCATCAGGCTCCCCCGTCCCTGGGATTCTCCAGGCAAGAACACTGGAGTGGGTTGCCATTTCCTTCTCCAACGCATGAAAGTGAAAGGTGAAAATGAAGTCGCTCAGTCGTGTCCAACTCTTAGCGACCCCATGGACTGTAGCCTACCAGGCTCCTGAGTCCATGGGATTTTCCAGGCAAGAGTACTGGAGTGGGTCGCCAGCGCCTTCTCTGGCAATAAGTACTATTTTAGTGTAAATCATAACTGTTCTACAATGCTATAAGTTAGGCTCTGTGATATTTCAATTCTGTCATCATATTAATTCTCCTGGATTTCTGCTACTGGGTTTTAGTTTGCTTTGAAATTATTGAGCTTTGGTTCAGTCGGTTCTTTTTTTCTTTTTTTTTTTTAACTTCCTCAGGCTGTAAAAGGCTTTCACCTGTTGCCCCTTTTCATCCGCATTTTCTTTCTCCTGCCTTTTTTATTAATAGCCTGACTTAGCCATTACTGAGTTAAGTGATTCTTTGGGGCCACCTAAAGTCAGTCCCCAATAAAATGTTTAAACCAGCACCTTGATAAATAAGTGATATTTTAATGAAAATGATGCAAAGATTAGTGGGGAGAGAGAGTCACCAGCTTTTTTTTTTTTTAAGTTTCACTTCAATTAATAGTTATGCAGAAATGTTTAAAAGTGTCTGAAATTCTTTTCCTAAATTTGAACCATGATGGTGAGGTGACAGGGTTAGGTTGGGGGTGGGATAGGGCAATAATGGCTTGACTTTGATCAGATGACCTTACATTTCATCATTTTGTAGCTTGTTGTTATTCATGAACATATGCATCCTTCAATAGACAGTTTCCTTCACTGTGTGCATTTTTACTGCACACTGTATAGAGTATATCTTTACACTATGTATTTTATCTGTTAGGTAAAATATATCTGTAAATTTATGTCCTTGTGTTCTGAATATTAGATGGAAAAGCAGAAGAGCAGTACTACACTGCATTGACATCTGGGGAAGTAAAATGATTAATGTACATAGGATGTCACTTTTTCAAGGATACAATCATTTATGTTTTTATAAATACATGTGGTGTGAAAATTTGAAACCTCCTGTTCACTTCAGAAGTTTCTTGGTGATCACCATGTCAAGGATTTTGTTTTCCGAGGTAAAGACTGTTTCTCACTATATTAACTATTCACTTAAAACTTAAAACTATTAAGTTTTAAGAAACTTAAAACCATCAAGACTCTAGATTTACTTGGCAGCAAGAAGTTCAGTTCAGTTCAGTTCAGTCACTCAGTTGTGTCTGACTCTTGGCGACTCCATGGACTGCAGTCCACCAGGCTTCCCTGTCCATCACCAAGTCCCGGAGCTTACTCAAACTTACGTCCATTGAGTTGGTGATGCCGTCCAACCATCTCATCCTCTGTTGTCCCCTTCTCCTCCCACCTCAATCTTTCCCAGCATCAGGGTCTTTTCCAATGAGTCAGTTCTTCACATCAGGTAAGCAGCCGGAATCTTCAGGGAGTGACTTGAGGTACCCAAGCCTGGTGATGCGTACAGGGAAAGAGCAGTTTCCTCTTTGAATCACTGCACCCCACCAGGGCAGGACAAGCAGCTCAGTGGTCATCAACTGTCCTGAAACATCTTGGCACTATTTGCTTTCTTTAGTGTTGATGGTCCAGTTAGCTTTCGTTGCTATTTTTTTTTTTTTTTTTTGGTAGTGGGGTTGCAAGTGCTGGTTTGCTTCTCCTTTGAAAAGGACCTGGCAATATTTATAATTCAGTTCAGTTGTTCAGTCGTGTCTGACTTTTTGCGACTCCATGTACTGCAGCATGCCAGGCCTCCCTGTCCATCACCAACTTCCGGAGTTGACTCAAACTCATGTCCACTGAGTCAGTGATGTCGTCCAACCATCTCATCCTCTGTTGTCCCCTTCTCCTCCTGCCTTCAATCTTTCCCAGTATCAGGGTCTTTTTCAATGAGTCAGTTCTTTGCATCAGGTGCCCAAAGTATTGGAGTTTTAGCTTCAACATCAGTCCTTCCAATGAACATTCAGGACTGATCTCCTTTAGGATGGACTGGTTGTTGGATCTCCTTACTGTCAAAGGGACTCTCAAGAGTCTTCTCCAACACCACAGTTCAAAAGCATCAATTCTTCTTTGGCGCTCAGCTTTCTTTATAGTCCAACTCTCATATCCATACATGACTACCGAAAAAACCATAGATTTGACCAGACTGACCTTTGTTGGCAAAGAAATGTCTCTGCTTTTTAATATGCTGTCTAGGTTGATCATAGTTTTTCTTCCAGGGAATAAGGGTCTTTTAATTTCATGGCTGCAGTCACCATCTGCAGTGATTTTGGAGCCCAGAAAAATAGTCAGCCACTGTTTCTACTGTTTCTTTTTCTATTTCCCATGAAGTGATGGGACCAGATGCCATGATCTTCGTTTTCTGAATGTTGAGCTTTAAGCAAACTTTTTCACTCTCCTCTTTCACTTTCATCAAGAGGCTTTTGAGTTCCTCTTCACTTTCTGCCATAAGGGTGGTGTCATCTGCATATCTGAGGTTATTGATATTTCTCCCGGCAATCTTGATTCCAGCTTGTGTTTCTTCCAGTCCAGCGTGTCTCATGATGTACTCTGCATATAAGTTAAATAAGCAGGGTGACAATATACAGCCTTGACGTACTCCTTTTCCTATTTAGAACTAGTCTGTTGTTCCATGTCCAGTTCTAACTGTTGCTTCCTGACCTGCACACAGGTTTCTCAGGAGGCAGGTCAGGTGGTCTGGTATTCCCATCTCTTTAAAAAGTTAAATCCCACATTGTGGATACCTTTCCTCTTCTGCATATTATCCTGGAATGATCTGTCAAACCAGGATCATTTTTAAGTTTTCATGTAATTTTTCCTTCATAATAATAAGAATTTCCTCTTTCTAGGTTATTACTATATTTCATATAACACAAAGCTTATAAGGGAAGGAAAGCATCACAGTGGGATACTTAGAATAAGCAATCTTGCTCCGTCTTCCTCCATCACCTTTAATGAAATTTTCTTGGTGTCTGTGGCTCAGTCAGTATATATTTTAAAAGATTCTTTATGATGACTATTTTGAGCCCTGACAGTTTAAACATGATAGAGGGAATAAGGGATTTACATATTTTTGTACAAATTTGTTTTCTTAAAGTGTGTAATTTTGTAAACAGTTTGTTTTTTTTATATACTAAAATTACTGAATGGGTTTCAGTAAGAATTATTGTATTTTTGTATAGATTTAAATAAGAATTCTTATATTTTTGTATTTGGAAACTGAAAATTACAGTAAATTATTGGAGCTGTAAGAAAATTTTCAGGAGACTCACAGTTCAGCAGAATGAGATTCCTTTTCATATGATTTTTAAAATTGACATCTTATTACACTCTCATTACAGAGCAAGTCAAGAATATGTTTGACTTTTTAGTTCTTAGGGGAGTGGGGGTAAAAGAGAAGGATGTTAAAGTGAAGAATAAATAGACACTTTTTCCAGGAAGTTTTTAGGCCCTTTAATACTTAGTTTTTGCTACTTCTTAAATGACTAAAATACTTTTAAAATATCCTTTCTAAGAATTCTAAACCATGTTTGACTGTCAAAAATGAATTCAAAGTATGTGTTAAATATTTGAAAATTCAAGTTAAGGTTAGCATCAACTAATTGAATATACTTTTTTTTCCTTTAGGACTGAGATCCCCAAACATTAGAATTTCTCTTAAACGCAAGTAAATATGGCTTGTTTTCTTGGCATCTTCACTTACAGCAATAACAAATACTATCTGAGGCAAATTCTGTTCTTTTTAACATGTATGACATCTGTCTAAGTGCCTGTCAAGCAATAACAGCCATCAACCTGGCTCGGTCAGCTTGGTTTGCTAGTGGATTGCTGCTGCTGCTGCTAAGTCGCTTCAGTTGTGTCCGACTCTGTGTGACCCCATAGATGGCAGCCCACCAGGCTCCCCCGTCCCTGGGATTCTCCAGGCAAGAACACTGGAGTGGGTTGCCATTTCCTTCTCCAATACATGAAAGTGAAAAGTGAAAGTGAAGTCGCTCAGTCGTGTCCGACTCTTAGCAACCCCATGGACTGCAGCCTACCAGGCTCCTGAGTCCATGGGATTTTCCAGGCAAGAGTACTGGAGTGGGGTGCCATCGCCTTCTCCAAGTGGATTGCTGCCTAGGCTTAAAAAGATAACCCCAGGGAATGCAGAATTTCCCTCAATTTCTTTATGTTGTAACATTGAGAAAACATTGTCACTAGCTAAGGTGATAAATTGGGAAATGTCTGGTTACAGTGAAAAGAAAAGGTCCATGGTATGGATCATTATTTTAAAAATAGAGAGAGAAAAAAATCATGTGAAAAGGAATAGTGGTTCCTCTTGATGAATAGTATGCCTACAGTTTTTACAAAATTGTGAACTTGTATAATAGGATATATTGTTGAATTTCTAGCTGTTTATACATTTGAATTTATATATGTAATGTTTGCTTTATCAATTACAATCTGAATTTCTAAGAAGCATGTTGACTTTTGCAATAAAGATGCAACATGGAATGGTTCACAACTGGGAAAGATAAAAGGTACAAATTTAAAAGTATTTGGAAAATTTATGAATCATTCCAAAAATTATAACAATCACACACAAAAAAAACAGGGAGTTGGTTTCGAAATTTTCGATTGGTAGGCTGAGAGAACATCACCCAAAAGGCGATTCTTGAGTAAGAAGTAAGGAGAAAGTTGAAGCCATAGGACAAAAGTCATGTTATAGTGGAGGTCTGTAGAAGGTACTTCAGAAACACACTGATGATGCTGGAGATGCAACCAATACCCACTGAATACACACTATATCCCAGGCAGTATTCCAAGCACTTCATTAATAGATTAATTCATTTAATAGTAACAATAATCCCATTTTAGTAAAGCAATCACCTCCGAGAAAGCAATTGACCTGAGGCGGGTTGGCAAAGGAAAGCAGAGAGGGCTGCACAGAGGTGACAACGTTGAAGTTGTCCCTAAGTGATGGGGATGAGTGTAGGGAACAGGGAGTTACTGAATGCTGGAAGGTGGTAACAGAGAGACACATAGGGGAACACATGCAAAGTGTAGAAACTGAAATATACTTGGGATATTTGGGAAATATGTCTGGGAGTCAAAGCCATTTTTAAAAATGATTATACCTTGATATTTTTCTAAGGGGAAAAATCCTGTTTTACTAAAAATTATAGCATAAAAGAACAGAGGAGCAAGAGTTTATGAAGGCACAAAGGATCTCTTTAGGGTTTCAGCTTAATCAGAGTGGGGGAGAGGAAAAAGACTTCCACCCACCCCTGGTGACTTATCTCAGGGTAATCCAGGACTCAAGAAAGGAAACAGGAGAAAAAGCGCTGTCTCATTCTCATCAGCCCTTTTCCCTATCGGGTAGATATAATTATGACTCTCAAATCTTTAAGTGGCTACCTCTTTGCCTAAATTTTGGGCAACTGAAGGTGCGACATGTTATATACAAAATATCCATGCCGTTTGATTTTTGTGTACATCATACTGGTTTTTAGTGTCCAAGAGAATTTTTAAATGCTTCATGAATTTTCTCACAATTTTTCTCCAAACTAACATCGAGGTACTTTGTGTTTCTTGATGAAAATCCTGCTAAAGAAATTCTTGCTGTCCCTATGCTTCTTTGAAAAATCTCAGTATAAAAAACAACGATAATTTGAAAATAAAAAGTTAAAAAAATAAACAGTTGGAAAAAAGACTGATAATTTAAATATTTTAACGTTATGTCACATTTTTTGTTACCTTTATATATAAGTGAATGGAAGGAAGTGTTCATCATGAGATTATGAGGCTCTTAAAAGACAACAGACTGTTCTAAAATCTACAGAGCTGCCTAAATCATTGCAGTATTTTAACGAGTACTTTTAACTACTAAAAAAAACACTTTCTTCTGTATGTTCATATTTTAAAAACATAAATGCCTCTGGGAATTTACTCAAGTTGCATAAGCATTAATCCACTGACTGTAGAACAAAAAGCATCATCAATGACATAAGTAGGTGTCTTTGGAAAGAAAATACTGAGTTTGACCTTATATCTCAGTTTATGAATGCACTAGTAACTATTCCCTTGCTCTGTTTTGTGGATTTTTGTTTCAGCAACTCTTTATCCCTCTCCCTCCTCACCAACTCTTTAAGAACCTTGAAACGGCAATTTGCCAGGTAACTTTTTCCCTCTCAAAAGCAGGGCACAGTTGTGATAATATTTGAATAATACAAATAACAATAGACAAGCAGAGGAAAGAAGAGGCAAGGAAGAGGCCATTTCAAAGTTCATCTGTATCTGCATGTTTATTTTATAGTTAAACCAAAGACATAAAAGACCATGATTTGTGCAGTGAAAGCTTTAGTTATAAAACAAATAATTAAAACATTTTAAAAGCAGATTAAAATATTAGCCTTGAGTTGTCAGCAGCAACAGTGGTAACACTACATATGTATTAATAAGATTAAGTTGTGGGAATCTCTAACTGGAGTGAATAAGTTATTAAAACTTTGGGAAGAAAATTATACCAAATAAACCATAAGCTGATATCAAATGAATTGCACATATTTCACAGGATTCCACATGCAGTTCCCTTCTCCCTTCGTTGTTCCCCTGGGCAATTCTCCACCTATTTCTGTAACTCTCATCCAGGAACTGCTCTCTGCCAAATCTCATCCTCACCTCTGACTGATGTCATGTGTTACAAACTTAACTTTTCAATTACTATCTCATTCTAGACTGTGCTCTGTCTTGTCCAACTCTTTGCAACCCCGTGGACTGTAGCCCACCAGGCTCCTCCATCCATTTAATTTTCCAGGCAAGAATACTGGAGTGGATTGCCCTTTCCTCCTCCAGGAGATCTTTCTGACCCAGGGATTGGACCCACGTCTCATATCTCCTGCAGCTGGGTTCTTTACCTCTAGAGCCATCTGAGAAGCTCCTGTTTTAGATAGGGGACCCTCAAAAGCAATGTATTTGCAAATGTTCTGTTTTTCTTTCCCTTCCCAACTTTTGGCTAATGGCACCACAGTTCACCCTGGAGCTCGAGCTAGAAACCTAGCTGCTGCTGCTGCTAAGTCGCTTCAGTCATGTCCGACTCTGTGTGACCCCATAGATGGCAGCCCACCAGGCTCCCCCATCCCTGGGATTCTCCAGGCAAGAACACTGTAGTGGGTTGCCATTTCCTTCTCCAATGCATGAAAGTGAAAAGTGAAAAGTGAAAGTGAAGCCGCTCAGTCGTGTCCGATCTTTAGCATGGACTGCAGCCTACCAGGCTCCTCCATCCATGGGATTTTCCAGGCAAGAGTACTGGAGAGAAACCTAGCAACCATCTAAAAGATCCCCTTCTCTATCAGTATATTCCTCTGCTAACTATCTCATTCTGCCTTTTCTACCTTTTAAATATCCCCTGAATTTATCTCTTCTCTCTTTTCAGTGTCACTGCCACATTCAAGCCTGCATCATTTCTTATATGAATTCTCACTTGTGCCCACATCTCCCTGCCCTTCTAATATGTTAGCTACACTGTGGCCTGGCCAGAGTGACCATTCTTAGATGCAAGTGTGATCATGTCATTCTCACACTTGTCATCCCGTGTCTTGTCATCATTTACAAGACAGAGATGAAACTTTTCAGCACCATCTGGCCTTTGTCCTTGTTTCAGGCTCATCTGTAGAGACTCTGTTGCCCCTTTTGTGCTGCAGCCATGTTGAATTCCTCCGATGATCCTCTCTATCTTTACATTCCATCTTCTGCAGTGCTTTTCTTCTGTTCTTTATTCAGCACATTTCTTGGCATACTTTAAAGCTAGCTCAAGTGCAGCCTCCCTCAGGAGGTTTCTTTGAACTCTGCAGGCAGTTAAGTACATTCCTCTTTGTGCTGCCACTCTGCCCTGTTTGTATTTCCAACCTACCATATATCTCACATTGCTGCAATTATTCATTTATATGTTTTGCTCTCTAAAATTTGACTCCTGAAAGGCAGGAACACTGTTCACTGATTTCAACCCAGTGACTAGGGCATGTAGCTACCTATAGGTTTTGTGAACATCCATCATCTCATATAGATACAACTAAAGAAATAGGAAAAAAAAAAAATCTGTTCTCCTTGTGATAAGAACTCTCAGGATTTACTCTCTTAACACCATTCATATGTAACACAGAGTAGTATGTTATCATATTATTTAATTTTATTATGTAAATTATATTTATCATGCTGTACATTACATTCCTAGTACTTGTTTATATTATAACTGGAAAGTTGTATCTTTTGACTACCTTCATCCAATTCACCAACTCATAATCACCTGCCTCTGGTAACTACAAGTCAAATCACTTTTTCTATGAGTTTGCTTGTTGCATTTGAAATATAATTGACCTACACCACTATGCTAATTCCTTCCACACAACATAGTGAGTCCATATTTCAATATGTTTCAAACTGATCACCATGATAAGTCTAGTTGTCACCTGTAGTTATATGCATATACTATACACCAAGCAATATTGGAGATATAGGGCTACAAAGATAATGTAAATAGCATAGTTCAGTTCAGTTCAGTCACTCAGTCATGTCTGAATCTTGGTCATCCCATGGACTGCAACACACCAGACCTCCCTGTCCATCACCAGCTCCTGGAGTCTACCAAAACCCATGTCCATTGAGTCGGTGATGCCATCCAACCATCTCATCCTCTGCTGTCCCCTTCTCCTCCTGCCCTCAATCTTTCCCAGCACCAGGGTCTTTTCTAATGCGTCAGCTCTTTGAATCAGGTGGCCAAAGTATTGGAGTTTCAGCTTCAACATCAGTCTTTCCAATGAACACTCAAGACTGATCTTCTTTAGAATGGACTGGTTGGATCTCCTTGCAGTCCCAGGGACTCTCAGGAGTCTTCTTCAACACCACAGTTCAAAAGCATCAATTCTTCGGCACTCAGCTTTCTTTATAGTCCAACTCTCACATCCATACATGACTACTGGAAAAACCATAGCCTTGACTAGACAGACCTTTGTTGGCAAAATAATGTCTCTGTTTTTGAATATGTTTTTGAATATAACTTCCCTTCCAAGGAGTAAGTGTCTTTTAATTTCATGGCTGCAGTCACCATCTGCAGTGATTTTGGAGTCCTGAAAAATAAACTCAGCCACTGTTTCCCCATCTATTTCCCATGAAGTGATGGGACCAGATGCCATGATCTTAGTTTTCTGAATGTTGATCTTTCAGCCAACTTTTCACTCTGTTCTTTCATTTTCATCAAGAGGCGCTTTGGTTCTTCTTCACTTTCTGCCATAAGCGTGGTGTCATCTGCATATCTGAGGTTATTGATATATCTCCCAGCAACCTTGATTCCAGCTTATGCTTCCTCCAGACCAGCGTTTCTCATGATGTACTCTGCATATAAATTAAATAAGCAGGGTGACAATATACAGCCTTGACATACTCCTTTTCCTATTTGGAACCAGTCTGTTGTTCCATGTCTAGTTCTAACTGTTGCTTCCTGACCTGAATATAGGTTTCTCAAGAGGCAGTTGAGATGGCCTGGTATGCCCATCTCTTTCAGAATTTTCCAGTTTCTTGTGATCCACACAGTCAAAGGCTTTGGCATAGTCAATAAAGCAGAAATACTTGTTTTTCTGGAACTCTCTTGCTTTTTCCATGATCCAGCGGATGTTGGCAATTTGATCTCTGGTTCCTCTGCCTTTTCTAAAACCAGCTTGAACACCTGGAAGTTCACAGTTCACATATTGCTGAAGCCTGGCTTGGAGAATTTTAAGCATTACTATACTAGCGTGTGAGATGAGTGCAATTGTGCGGTAGTTTGAGCATTCTTTGGCATTGCCTTTCTTTGGGATTGGAATGAAAACAGGCCTTTTCCAGTCCTGTGGCCACTGCTGAGTTTTCCAAATTTGCTGGCATATTGAGTGCAGCACTTTCATAGCATCATCTTTTAGGATTTGGAATAGCTCAACTGGAATTCCATCACCTCCACTAGCTTTGTTCGTAGTGATGCTTTCTAAGGCCCACTTGACTTCACATTCCAGGATGTCTGGCTCTAGGTGAGTGATCACACCATCGTGATTATCTGGTCCCACTAGTTCATGGCAAATAGATGAGAAAACAGTGGAAACAGTGACAGACTTTTTGGGTTGAGGTGGGGCTCCAAAACCACTGCAGATGGTGATTGCAGCCATGAAATTAGAAGACGCTTACTCCTTGGAAGGAAAGTTATGACCAACCTAGACAGCATATTAAAAAGCAGAGACATTACTTTGCCAACAAAGGTCCGTCTAGTCAAGGCTCTGGTTTTTCCAGTAGTCATGTATGCATATGAGATTTGGACTATAAAGAAAGCTGAGCGCTGAAGAATTGATGCTTTTTGAACTGTGGTGTTGGAGAAGCCTCCTGAGAGTCCCTTGGACTTCAAGGAGATCCAACCAGTCCATCCTAAAGGAGATCAGTTCTGGGTGTTCATTGGAAAAAGTGATGTTGAAGCTGAAACTCCAATACTTTGGCCACTTGATGCGAAGAACTGACTCATTGCAACAGATCCTGATTTTGGGTAAGATTGAAGGCAGGAGGAGAAGGGGATGACAGAGGATTATATGGTTGGATGGCGTGACCAACTCAGTGGACATGAGTTTGGGTGGACTCTAGGAGTTGGTGATGGACAGGGAGGCCTGGCATGCTGCAGTCCATGGGGTCACAAAGAGTCAGACACGACTGAGCAACTGGACTTAAATGAACTGATGGAATTACAGTGGTGCTATGCTTTGTCCAAAACACAATTCTTTGTGACTAAATCTCATAAAATGGTGTGATCAGCATTTTTGTAGCCCATAAGCTTTAAGTAAAGCAAGCTTAAAAATCAATTGTGCACAATTTTCTGTAAGACTGATTTTATGTAGAAAAATTGCATTCTTTTTTTTAACATATTTGATATATAATTTTTTACTTGGAGGAGTTTATAGAATAGGGATTATAAATAGAGCTGATTTTATTTTTGGACTGGTATCCTGTTAAAACACATTTAAGGGCTAATAATTCTCCTTTAACTAAAGTTGGCATACAGTAAAAAAGGAGTGTGGCACATCTTAACCCTGATTTAGTATTCATGTAATTATACTGCCAGCATGTTTTTTAATTCAAAATTTTGGGTGTGAGGGTACATGCTAAGCTCATTTATTTAATTGTTTACTGAATAATTAATTACGGATGGGTACAATGTCACTCAGTGCTAGCTTCTAGGAATTCAAGGATGAATTTAGATACATTTCCTGGATTGCAGGAACAAACTACAGTCAAAAATGCAAACAACTAATTACAATGTAATATGGTAATTTCAGCATGGATACAAAGATAATCTTTAGTAGGAACGAAATAAGAGCTCTCCAGCACATCTGGGTGTATCATTTTAGCTTAAGTATGAGAAGAGTTTCCAAATGCAAAAGCAGCAGAGAAAATAACATTGTAAAGAAAGGAAGTAGGAGAGTTAGATGTATTCTGGGAAAAAAAAGAAAGCAACTTTATTACAGATAAAAACTGGATTGGATGATATAGCTTAGAGATACAGTCATACAGGCTTCTTAGTACTTCTTCCTGAACTACTTTTACCCCTTAAACTGAAGCACCCCTTTCTCAAAGGGACAGAGCCTGCCATTAAAAAATGACCCTACAGATGAACAGCAGGTGGGATTTATCTATGGACTGGCTGACTCTGAAAAGCTAAGCAGTATATTCCCTGAAATTCACAAAGAAAATCACTAATGCTTCCATAAGAAGGTATGATTTGAGTGTGATAGGCAATTTAAAATAGAACATATGTGTCACTGTTGCAGAAGTGTCTTAAACATGAGACCAAGAAAAAAGATGTAGATGATGTGCACTCAAAATTTTGAGTTGGGATATAGTTTCCCTTTTCATCATAATGAGATGTCCAATGTGATGTATAAAGAAGGGATTAAAGGAGACAAGACTGGAGGCAGAGATTTCTTAGGTGTCTGTGGTAGGACTCAGAGAGATGATCTGGAATGGATCAGGGGTTGTAGAGATGCTTAAGGGGCAAAATTGGTAAGAACTGTAATTTAATTGTACAAGAAAGCAAAAAAGAAGAAAAGTCTAGAATGACTCAGATTTATGTCTTTGGAAATTGATTGTCATTAATTAATCTAGGTAATATACAACAAAAGCCAAAGGATAGATTGAGTTTGGGACATAGTGAGTTGCATATTCTTGGAGGAAATCCCAGTTATGGATATTTATTGGAGGTTGGATAAATGGATCTGGAGGAAAGGAAAGGGATTTGAATTAGCAATAGAGATTTGGTATGATTAGCAACTTAATCATAGTTAAGGCTAAAGGCATGATTAAGTAAACTGGGGAGAATTTGTGGAATAGAGGAAGAAAGTGGTTATATACTTCTGCCCTCAGGGTCCAGAATGAGTTGGGTATGGAGTGTATCCTTTTCAGTCTATAAAGCTATTATGTTCTCTCTGTTAGAACATAGGTAATTTAAATTTCAACTCCATCTGAGGTTAACAAAGAAACTCCTGTTGTTTGAAACAAATCAATATATTATCAGAGTATAAATTATAGGCAAAGTTTGAACAGTAGATATCAAGCCATGATCCTGACAACATTTTCAGATGTAATAAACTCAGCTGGCTGAGGCTCCAAATAAATATTTATTCAGGCATTGAATAGGAAGTACAGATACCACTTACCATGTAATTGTTCCTTGCTTAGTTTATTGTTCAGGATCATAATTCTAAAGTATGTATTCTCAAGGGAGTCTAAAATTGGTTTCTGTGGGCAGAAAAACCTTGGCTGTAACCGTGGGGGGCCTCCATCAGTTCAGTTCAGTTCAGTCACTCAGTCGTGTCCGACTCTTTGTGACCCCATGAATCGCAGCACACCAGGCCTCCCTGTCCATCACCAACTCCCGGAGTTCACTCAGACTCACGTCCATCGAGTCAGTGATGCCATCCAGACATCTCATCCTCTGTCGTCCCCTTCTCTTCTTGCCCCCAATCCCTCCCAGCATCAGAGCTTTTCCAATGAGTCAACTCTTCACATGAGGTGGCCAAAGTACTGGAATTTCAGCTTTAGCATCACTCCTTCCAAAGAAATCCCAGGGCTGATCTCCTTCAGAATGGATTGGTTGGATCTCCTTGCAGTCCAAGGGACTCTCAAGAGTCTTCTCCAACACCACAGTTCAAAAGCATCAATTCTTCGGTGCTCAGCTTTCTTCATAGTCCAACTCTCACATCCATACATGACTACTGGAAAATGGCTCAACCCTATTTGGCAAAATCTTATTCCTTAATATTTAATTTTTCTTGTTAAATAAAAATTCTCCCTCCTTAGATGTTAGTAAGGAGGGAGGAAAAAAAACACACCGAGAAACAGTATTCTTAAGATATTAAGGAAATTTGTAGAAAACATTAATTTCAGGTATCTTTCCTTTGGTATCTGAGAAGGACTGACTTATTTTTGTTTTTCCTTTTTGCTAAAATCCATTTGATGAAGAGTATGGAACAAAATCACTTGTCCTAATTATAAAGATTTTAGTGCTATTTGATGTAGAATTTACAGAAAATCTGGATTTCTAACTATATAAGCTTTCAACTGAAGATTTACTTTAGGCATTGGTTAATTTTTTTTCTCATCTGATACCTGATCTGCCTCTTGAGAAATTTGTATGCAGGTCAGGAAGCAACAGTTAGAACTGGACATGGAACAACAGACTGGTTCCAAATAGGAAAAGGAGTTCGTCAAGGCTGTATATTGTCACCCTGCTTATTTAACTTATGTGCAGAGTACATCATGAGAAACGCTGGACTGGAAGAAACACAAGCTGGAATCAAGATTGACGGGAGAAATACCAATAACCTCAGATATGCAGATGACACCACCCTATGGCAGAAAGTGAAGAGGAACTAAAAAGCCTCTTGATGAAAGTGAAAGTGGAGAGTGAAAAAGTTGGCTTAAAGCTCAACATTCAGAAAACGAAAATCATGGCATCCGGTCCCATCATTTATGGGAAATAGATGGGGAAGCAGTGGAAACAGTGTCAGACTTTATTTTTCTGGGTTCCAAAATCACTGCAGATGGTGACTGCAGCCATGAAATTAAAGACGCTTACTCCTTGGAAGGAAAGTTATGACCAACCTAGATAGCATATTCAAAAGCAGAGACATTACTTTGCCAACAAAGGTTCGTCTAGTCAAGGCTATGGTTTTTCCTGTGGTCTTGTATGGATGTGAGAGTTGGACTGTGAAGAAGGCTGAGTGCCAAAGAATTGATGCTTTTGAACTGTGGTGTTGGAGAAGACTCTTGAGAGTCCCTTGGACTGCAAGGAGATCCAACCAGTCCATTCTGAAGGAGATCAGCCCTGGGATTTCTTTGGAAGGAATGATGCTAAAGCTGAAACTCCAGTACTTTGGCCACCTCATGTGAAGAGTTGACTCATTGGAAAAGACTCTGATACTGGGAGGGATTGGGGGCAGGAGGGGAAGGGGACGACACAGGATGAGATGTCTGGATGGCATCACTGACTGGATGGACGTGAGTCTGAGTGAACTCCGGGAGTTGGTGATGGACAGGGAGGCCTGGCCTGCTGCGATTCATGGGGTCGCAAAGAGTTGGACACGACTGAGTGACTGATCTGATCTGATATTAAAAAGAAAAAATCTGATTATTTTGAGTTTTAGCCAATATATTAAATAACCAAATGGGCATAAATCATTCTATCATCAGCATTTTGATTAAGTCCAGACCCCATACCAACTCCTTGGGCTTGGTGACGGTATGTATACTAATCAGGATTTTTAATTATGAAAAGAGAAATGGCCTCTGCATATCTCATGTGCAAAAATAATCCAGGGGAAGGTTGAAAAGCCAGACGCAGGCAGGCTCCAAGCGTGATGAGACACAGCCAAGATTCTGCCCTAGGCTCCCTCTGTTGAGGATATTGCCCCTGGCACAGTTACCACTGGACACTGTTGCTGCTGGCAGCGCCACTCTGCGTGCATGCCATGTAGAGACTGTACTCCAAGGCACCGCAGCTGTTGCACTGAATCTCTGACCTGTGCGTTTGATGGCTCCATTAAGTTTCAATGTCCAGGCAGGAGCCATTGCTTGCATCTGCTTTACCTGTCAGGAGTCAGGAATATTTATCCTTCTTTGGCTTCCATCATGAAGCCCCCCCACCTGCTCTGCTTCCCACCTACCTTAGGATTTCCCCCAAATAGAATGTGGATTTATACACTGAAAAACCCCACATGCCAAATGTCCCTTACAACATCGATTACTAAGAGTCAAATAATGCTTTGCAGTTAACAGAGTCCCTTGGAATATTTTTCATTTGATTTTTTTTAGCAACTTGAAGTATTTCTGTATTTCTGTCTTTTTAAATTGAAATATAGTTCATTTACAATGTTGTGCCAATCTCTGCTGTACAGCAGAGTGACCCTGTTTTACATATATATTCACTCTTTTTTTTAGATTCTTTTCCTATTCCAGTTTTTGAGGTGGGGAAACTAAAACTTGAAGAGGTTAATTAACTAAAAGTTGCAACACTAGGGAAGAAATGAAAAATTTTGAGTGGCTGTCATGTGCTAAACCTAGTCCCAGATGCTTTTACACACAGTATTTTTTTTAATGTATATGCTAAATATTTTATTTAATCATATAGACACAAATATTAGCATTTGAGCATGTGATCAATATTAAAAATTATCAGTGAGATAGTTTATACTCCTTTCCTTATACTAAGCTTTCAAAATCCAGTGTATATTTTCTGTTTACAACACTTTTCAATTGTTACAATCAATTTTCAATGGGTATCCAGTCCAGTTCAGTCGCTCAGTCGTGTCCGACTCTTTGCAACCCCATGAATTGCAGCACGCCAGGCCTCCCTGTCATGGTAGACCCATATTTATAGTTTATAAAATGTACAGTTAAAGATTTATACATCTAAGCTGTTCAAAACTAACTTTAATTTTTTGCAGTGTTCCTACCATATTTATTTATTAGAAATTTTTGCATACAAAATGCTATGTAACTAATATGTGCAAATTTGAGTTTGAAAGTAAATATACATTTGTTAAAAAAAATACAACAGTCTATGCTATAAACCTGTCACCTCCACAGGTTTCCTCCTTCCCTCTTATTTTTTATTATTGTTGCTATTATTTTCTGATAAGATACAAAATCTACCTTCTTAGCAAAATTTTAAGTATATAATACAGTATTGTTAACTGCATGCTTTATGCTGTATAGATCTCTAGGACTTATTTATCTTGCATAACTGAAACTTTATACCCTTTGACTCCTACCTCCCTGTTTGCCTGTCTTCCCAGGCCTTGGCAATCACATTTTTCTCTGCTTCTACGAGTTTGGTTATTTTAGATTCATCATATAAGTGGCATAATGTAGAATTTATTCTTCTGTTTCTGGCTTATTTCACTCACCATGCAGGAATTGGACCATAAAGAAAGCTGAATGCTGAAGAATTGATGCTTTTTAACTGTGGTGTTGGAGAAGACTCTTGAGAGTCCCTTGGACTTCAAGGGGATCAAACCAGCCAATCCTAAAAGGGAAGTCCTAAAGGAAATCAGTCCTGAATATTCATTGGAAGGACTGATGCTGAAGCTAAGATCCAATATTTTGGCCACCTGATGTGAAGAACTAACTCATTAAAAATGACCCTGATGCTGGGGAAGATTGAAGTCAGGAGAAGGGGATGACAGAGGATGAGAGAGTTGGATGTTGTCATTGACTCTATGGACATGAGCTTGAGCAAGCTCCAGGAGTTGGTAAAGGACAGGGAAGGCTGGCGTGCTGTAGTCCCTGGGGTTGCAAAGAGTCAGACACAACTGAGCGACTGACCTGACCTGAACTGAATGATGTCCTCTAGTCTCATTCGTGTCACAGATGGCAAGATTTTCTTCTTTTTAAAGGCTGAATAAAATTCCACTGTATTTATATATAACATTTTCTTTGAACATTCATTCATCAGTGGACACTGAGGTTGTTTCCATATCTTGGCTGTCGTGAATAATGCTGCAATGAACATGCAGACATCCCTTGAAGATCCTGATTTCAGCTCTTTGGATATTAACCCAGAATGGATTTTCTGGATGAGATGGTGGTTCTATTTTTAGTTTTTATGAGGAACTTCTTCTCTATAGTAGCTTCACCAATATATGCACCCACCAACAGTGCACAAGGGTTCCTTTTCTCCACATCCTCACCAACATTTATTTTTCTAATATATAAAAGCCATTGTAACAGGTGTGAGGTGGTATCTCCTTGTGGTTCTGATCTGCATTTCCCTGGTAGTGAGTGATATTGAGCATCTTTTTATGTACCCATTGATCATTTATATGCCTCCTTTAGAGAAATGTCTACTTAGTTCCTTTGCTCATTTTAAAATTGGGTTATTTGGTTTATTTTGTTATTGAGTTGTAAGAATTCCTTATGCGTTTTAGATATTAACCCTTTATCAGGCAAATGACTGGCAAACATTCATTTCATTCTGTAGGTTGCATTTTCATTTCGTTAATTATTTCTTTTGCCATAGAGAGGATTTTATTTTTATATAATGCGACTTTATTTTTTCTTTTGTTGTCTGTGCTGTTGATGCTATATTTAAGAAGTCATTGCTAATGCTAGTGTCAATATGCTTTTTCCCTTTGTTTTCATCTAGGGATTTAATGTTCTTATGTTTAAATGTTTAAACTATTTTGAGTTCATCTTTGTGTATGGTGTGAGATAAGGGTCCAATTCAATTATTTTATATGAATATATCCAGTTTTCTCAACACTATTAATTGAAGATTACATTTTCCCATTGTGTATTCTTGGCATTCTTGTCAAAATCAGTTGATACATATGTGTGAGTTTATTTCTCTACTCTCTATTCTGTTGGTTTATGTATGTGTTTATGTGTTGGTTCTAGTACCTTACTGTTTTAATTATAGTAGCTTGCAATGTACATTGAAATTGGAAAGTGTGATACCTCTATTTTTGTTATTTTTCAAGATTGCTTTGATTATTTGAATTCTTTTATGGTTTCATAAAAATCTTAGGATTTTTTTGGGTTCTATTTCTGTGAAAAATGACATTGGGATTTTGATAGGAATTGCATTGAATCTGTAGACCCTTCAGGCAGTACAGACATTTAAAAAATATTCTTCCCATCTAAGAACTCACAGTATCTCCACTTTTTGTGTGTCTTCTTCAGTTTCTTACACTGTGACTTGTAGTTTGCAGTGTGCAGATTTTTAACCTTATTGGTTAAGTTTATTGCTAAGTATTTTATTTTATTTTTGATGCTTTTCTAAATGAGATTATTGATTTCCTTTTTGGATAATTTGCTGTTAGTGTGTAGAAGTGCAACTTATTTATATTGACTTTTGTATCCTGCAATTGTGCTGAATTAGTTATAATGATTTTTTTTTTTGCAGTCTTTAGGGTATTTTTTAAATGTCATCTGCAAGTAGGAATAATTTTACTTCTTCTGTTTTGATTTGGACACTTATTTCTGTTTCTTGCCAATATTTTGTTGAGGATTTTTTCATCCTTGTTCATCAGGGATACTGGCCTATAGTTTTATTTTCTTATAGCGTATTTGTCTGGCTTTACTTTAAGGGTAATGCTGGATCAGTAAAAAGAGTTTGGAAATATTCCCTCTTATTTTTTGTAAAAGGTTGAGAAGGATTGGTATTAATTTTTCTTTAAATGTTTGGTAGAATTTGCCTGTCTTGGGCTTTTCTTTGTTGGGAAATTATTTTTATAACTGATTCAATCTGTTTCTGTGGTATTGGTCTGTTCAGTCTTTTTCTTTCTCCTTGATTCAGTCTTGGTTGGATGTATGTTTGTAAAAAATGTATCCATTCTTCTAGAATGTTCAATTTGTCAGCATATTAGCATAATAGCCTCTTATGATGTTTTAAAAAATTTCCAAAGCATTGATTGTCTCCTTTCCTATTTCTTATTTTACTTATTTAATTTTTCTTTTCTTTTCTTTTTAGTTTAGCTAAGGATTTATTGATTTTGTCTACTTTTTTCAAGGAACCAGGTCTTAGTTTCATCCACTTACTTTATTGTTTTTTCAAAAGTCTATTTCATTTATTTCTGCTCTAATCTTATTTCCTTCTGCTAACTTTGGACTCAGTGTGCTCTTTTTCTAGTTCTCTGAGGTATAACGCTACGTTGTTAATAAGAGATCTTTCTTCTTTTCTAATGTAGGCATGTATCACTATAAATTTACTTCTGGTGTGTTGTGTTTTTGTTTTCACTTGTCTCATAATATTTTCTAACTTCCTTTTTAAAAAATACTTATTTATTTGGCTGCATTGGGTCTTAGTTGTGGTCTTTGTTGCATTATGTGGAATCTCTCAGTGCAGTGCGTGTACTCTATATTTGTGGTCCATGGGCTCTAGGGCATGCACACTTCAGTAACTGTGGTCATGGGCTTAGTTACTCCGCAGCATGTGGCAACTTAGTTCCTTGACCAGGGATCGAAGCCACATCCCCTGCATTGCAAGGTAGATTCTTATTCATTGGACCATCAGTGAGATCCCTAACTTCCTTTCCTGATTTCTTCTTTGGCCCAATGTTTCAAGAGTGTGTTGTTTAATTTTCATGGATTTGTGATTTTTTTTTCCATTTTCTTTTGTTTTTGAGCTCTTGTTTTGTTCCATTGTAGTTAGAAAAGATTCTTGGAATGATTTCAGTCTTCTTAAATGAATTAAGACTTGTTTTGTGACCTAGCATGTGATCTGTCATGGAGAATGTTGTGTGCACTTGAGAAGAATGTGTGTTCTGCTCCTCTTGGGAAGAATAGTTTGCGTGTCTCTTAGTTTGGTCTGTATCATAGTTTAAATCTGCTGTTTCCTTATTGATTTTCTGTTTGGATAATTTGGCCATTATTATGGGTGGATTATTGAACTTTCCTATTATTGTAATGTCTATTTGCCTCCTTCAGATCTGTAAATGATTGCTTTATAAATTTTGATAGTCTGATATTAGATACATATAACAACAGTTTTGGTATAATCATAGGCAATCCTGCTTGCATTTGGTTATTTTTTTTAAAGATTTTTTTGATGTGGGCCATTTTTAATGTTTTTATTGAACTTGTTACAATATTGCTTCTGTTTTATGTTTTTTGGTTCTGAGGCATGTGGAATCTTAGCTCCCTGACCAGGGACTGAACTGCACTCCCGGCATTAGAGGATGAACTGTTAACCACTGGACTACCAAGGAAGTCCTTCATTTGATTATCATGTGCTTGGAATATCATTTTCCATTCCTTCATTTTGGCCTATATATGTCCTTAAATCTAAAATGGATCTTCCATTAACAGTAGGTAGTAGGATCTTATCTTTTTTAATCTATTTCACCACTCTGTCTTTTAATTGGTGAGTTTAATCCATTTTTAAAAATAATTTGTGTATTCATTTTGACTGTGCTAGATCTTCATTGCTGTGTGGGCTTATTCTAGTTGTATTAAGAGTGGGAGCTATTCTCCAGTTGTGATGCTTAGGCTTCTCATTATGGTGTCTTTCTTGAAATGGAGCATGGGGCTCTAGGACACACAGGCTTCAGTAGTTGTGGCACGTGACTCAGTAATTGTGGCTCCCAGGCTGTAAACACAAGCTCAGCAGTTTGCAGCTCATGGACTAGTGCTCTGGCAGCATGTGGGATCTTGTGGGATCTTCTGGGATCAGGGGTCAAATCCATGTCTCCTGTATTGGCAAGCAGATTCTTTACCACTGAACGACCAGGGCAAGCCCTCCATTTATTTCATTCAATGACTAAGTGTATCCACTCTTTGGACCCATGGACTGCCAAATGCCAGGCTTCCCAGTCCTTCACTATTTCCTGGAATTTACTCAAACTCATGTCCTTGCATCCAACCTACCATCCTCTGTTGCCTCCTTCTCCTCATGCCCTTAATTTTTCCCAGCCTCGGGGTCTTTTCCATTGAGTTGGTTCTTCACATTGGTTGCCAAAATATTGGAGCTTCAGCTTCAGCATCAGTTCTTCCAATGAATATTCAGGGTTGATTCCCTTTAGAATTGACTGATTTGATCACCTTGCTGCCCAAGTGACTCTCAAGAGTCTTCTCGAACACCACAGTTTGAAGCATCAATTCTTGGCTGGTAGTGGATCTTTTTTCTTTTAGCACTTTTGAATATATAATTTAATCTTTTCTAGCCTGCAAGATTTCTACTGAGAAATCTGCTTCTAGTGTTATGGGGATTCCCTTGTATGTGACAAGATCCCTTTTTGTTCTATTATTTCAGAATTTTTGTTGACTTTTGACTGTTTAGCTATATTAAGTCAGTATAAGTCCCTTTAAGTTAAATCTATTTGGGGTCTTTCAGGCTTCACAAATTTAGATGACCATTTTTGTTCTCAATTTTGAGTTGGTTTTTGCCATTATTTCTTTAAATAAGCTTTCTGCTCCTTTCTTGTTCTCTTCTTCTTTGGGGACTCCCATATGTATATATTGGTTCAGTTGATAATGTCTTATAAGACATGATTCCATTGAGCCTGGACTGGTGACTCATTTCATATATGATATTATAGGTAAAGACCCAGAGGGATGGTATGGGGAGGGAGGAGGGAGAAGTTCAGGATGGGGAAGACACATGTATAACCTGTGGGCGGATTCATTTCGATATTTGGACAAAACCAATACAATATTGTAAAGTTTAAAAATAAAATAAAATTTTAAAAAAGAAAAAAAAAAAAAAAGACATGATTCCAAAGTCCCATAGGCTTTCCTTTATACTCCTTTTCTTTTTTTCCCCTCTGATTGGGTAATTCCGAATGATTTGTTCTCAAGTTCATTGATTTTTTATTCTGTTATTGAAGCTCTCCCTTGAATTTTTAAGATCAATTATTGGTTTTCACTTCCAGAATTTCTGCCTGCTTCTTTTTTTTTATGATTTCTATCTCTTTGTGTAAACTTCTTATTTTTTGTGTGTATGTTTTCCTGATTTCAATTAACTTGTCTATCTGTGTTCCCTTGTAGATCGTGGAGCTTCTTGAGATGAATATCCTGAATTACTTAACAGGTCATTCATAGATCTCCATTTCTTTAGGGCCAGTTACTGGTGCTTTATTTTGTGGCCTTTGGTGGTGTCGGGTTTCCATGATTCTTCACCATCCTTATCCCCTTTTGTTGATTGTGTAGGTTCATCTGAAGAAGTTTCTGGTAAAGTGAAACTGTCCTTCCTACGCTCTTCAGTGCTCTTCTTTTTTCATTTCTGTACACATGGTGCTAATAATTTCTCATCTGGATTCTGGAGCTCTTGGCAGGACTCTTATCTCTTGATGGTTTTCAAACTGGTGTTTCTGTGAGAGAATGAGGTCTGAACCTCCTATTCTGCCATCTTGCTGACATTGCTCCTACACACAGAGTATCTTTTTAATTCTCATAACATTTTGTGATGTAGTATAATTATTTTTCTCAGATGGGTAAGTAAATGTAGTAGTGGCAGAAATAGCATTTGTTCCTGAGTCTTTAGACTCCAAATTCTTTTCTCATTTGATGGCACAGTTAAACTTACTGAATTCTTTTACTTTTCTGGCACTTTCTACATTTTTTTTTGTATCAGGAACTTTTGTATCTAAGGAATATGTTTCTTCAATAAATTAATTTGTAAAACTTTCCACAAGGTATTGGCTTGAAAAATATTTTATAAAGTTATTTTCTGACAGTTTTCCTCTAGAACATCAGTCAATATAAAAATATAAATGGAAACAGATTTGTTTCAAGAGCCTATATCTTTGCTCTGGAGATATTTCCATATCAAATATGTCACAAAAACATAAACATTAACAAATACCAAAAATGATAAAAATGAAGTGTATTTATATGGTGTAGATTATATTAATCTTTTATTCACTGTAATGGCTTAAACTATCCATTCCTTCCCCATGACCCTCCAGAGGTCCTGATGTCTCACATAAATTGCTTATGTTTTGGGGACAACATTTGGTGATACCAGCACTGAAATAGGATAATGGTTCATCTTCAGTAACCTCTTATTCTCCTTTTTCTATGATACACTAAAGATGTCAAATCGCAGTTGAATGAAGCTCATGCCTTAGGCATAGAATTTAGCTTTATTCTCTGTTGTTCTTCTTGCTGACTCTCTGCATTTCCAGACTTCAGTGCAGAGGTATGAGGACTTTACTTACTTACCTGTCCTTTCATGCCTTAGTTTAGTTTTCTGGATTCAATTCTTATCCATCTGTCTTTATATTTTTTTTTAACAGTAAGTGAAGTGAAACTCGGATTCTTCAGGCCAAAATACTGGAGTAGGTAGCCGTTCCCTTCTCCAGGGGATCTTCCCAGCTCAGGAATCAAACCAGGTCTCCTACATTGCATGTGGATTCTTTACCAGCCGAGCTATCATGGAATCCCTCTATATGTTTAGGATTGCTCAGACTCTTGGGGCACTTGGGGCAATATTTCTTCACCTACATGTCTTTTCAACTCTCTGTAAAAATACTCTGTTTCTAAGATTTTAAGTTTCATGGTTGTGAAAAAAATTTGCTTTACACAAACCTGGACACATGTATTTGGTCTCTTTTCCTTCTATATCTCCAGTACTTAGGTCTTTATTTGGTATACTTAACTCCATTGTTCCTTCTTCAAGCAATTCATAAAAAACAGTGAAAGATTTTTAAGAAAGTTGTTAGTTTCCAGATTATAAAAAGGTGACTTGAAACAAAACCATTAGGCTTGACCGAGGCAAAGGAGTATAAGGTTGGCTTAATAAGTAAGAGTAGAACTGTTGTAAAAGCACTTGATGCAATTATTCTGTACGAGTTTCTATTTTATTTTGCTTTTCTTATTATCACAAATACACTAACTGACTTTCAGGTCTGTGGTTTGGCTGGTTTCCTGAGAACAGTCTGGAATGTAGAGAGGCTTTTTTCCACTGCTATCCTTTCCACTGCTTAGTCCAGTGGATTCTATGCCTTCAGGATAAAGAAACAGCTCACCGATGAAGTAAGTAAGATGAACTAAGCTCTACATGATTGAGTTTGATTGTAAAGTCAAATTTTAGGAGTACAAAAAATGAAGACTATCTAAATGCTGGTTGTTAAATTATAGCTTAAAAGAAGATGGGAAATGCACGTCTAGTCATTCATTTATTTCTTAAGCATTTATTGATTTATTGATGTGTCAGACTTGAGATCAAAAACTTCTTTTTGCAGTCTAGTTGAGATAGACTTGTAAATTGATAAGTCATAATGCAATGTGGCAAGGAGTGTAATAGGATATGGTAACTAATAGATGATATTTGAACAAGATCTTGGAAATATCAGACTTCACTTAGGTCTCTGTGATCACATTTCCCTTTTAGAGTGGTTTGGGCAATTATGCTGTGGCAACGCAACAAAGCTTCAACCACTGTTGGCACAATCAAAATCTAGGGTGTGAATGTGGATGAAGCTTGGAGAAGATTCCAGGAAGAAGTTTGGATTAAAGTAATATTTTTACTGGAAAAATATGTATTTTTATATACAAGAAAATCTTATAAATAATTTTATTTTGTAAATATCACACATATCAAGATTCAGAATTGCAAATATAGGACAATCATACACACATACACATGCGTTCACACCCCAAATATAAAATATATATACTTAACAGTTTTTTCACAGAATGATTATTTGAACCCCAGAACTTCCTTTTCACAGTATTATTAAATTTGCAAATACGAATTGGCTTAAATTATTAAAAGAAAGTGTTAATTAAATAATACCCTATGTTTGAATCTTGATTTGTGCATGTTAGGTTATAATTTAAAAGATTGTGAAGCGTTGTCCCAAAATAAAGTATGACTAATATGGAAGTCTCCTAAAAATAATTTTCATATATTCCAAAAATGTTTTCTAGAACCCAAAGACTGTATTCTACCA
>NW_020867472.1:0-41317 GCF_003369695.1 Bos indicus x Bos taurus | reverse complement strand
GTGGCAACCCACTCGAGTATTCTTATCTGAAGAATCCCATGAAACAAGAGAGCCTGGCAGGCTTTATGGTCCATAGTGGTTGCAACGAGTTGGATGCGACTGAAAGCGACTTAGCACAATGCACACCTCTCAGCTGTTCTCTCCCAAAAGACATCACCTTCCTGTAGTAGCTATCCAAATGCAACCAAGGATGGGGATTGAAAAGAGCACTCGGCACACTCTCTTACCATCACCACCAACACTGTCCCCTCTCCTGCTAACTCTCCATCTGAAGACTTTCACAGACATCTTGGAGACACTCTAAACTCCCTTTTTTAGACGTGTTTATGTATGGTTTTCACACAAGGCAAGAAGGCTGTCTTCTGGTTCTCAAATTTGAGGGAGTGTCTGAGGTCAGCAGTTCTTCTGGTAATGGACAGCCAAAAACCTCTCCAGATTCTTAGCAGCATTAAGCTGCAGGTTCAGTGTCCCTATTAGTGAAACGAACACTGACCCATCTTCAAACTTTGCCAGGAATCTGTCAGCAAGTTGCACACCCACAGGAGGTACCTCACTTAAAATATGAAAGTAAACAATCCAATCATGAGGCTCTAATTCTTTGAAGGACTCCAGAGTGACTAGATGAAAAGATGTAATAAATATTGCCGGTAAGCATGGACTTGCCCTGCCTCCCAGGGACCCCCTCTAATCCTCTCCCACTGCTTCACCCAAATGCAGTGTGGAACACAGACTGATCCAAATAGGAAAAGAGAAAACGTCAAGGCTGTATATTGTCACCCTGCTTATTTAACTTATATGCAGAATACATCATGAGAAACGCAGGGCTGGAAGAAGCACAAGCTGGAATCAAGATTGCTGGGAGATATCAATAACCTCAGATATGCAGATGACACCACCCTTATGGCAGAAAGTGAAGAACTAAAGAGCCTCTTGATGAAAGTGAAAGAGGAGAGTGAAAAAGTTGGCTTAAAGCTCAACATTCAGAAAACGAAGATCATGGCATCTGGTCCCATCACTTCATGGGAAATAGATGGGGAAAGAGTGGAACAGTGTCAGACTTTATTTTTCTGGGCTCCAAAATCACTGCAGATGGTGATTGCAGCCATGAAATTAAAAGATGCTTACTCTTTGGAAGGAAAGTTATGACCAACCTAGACAGCATATTCAAAAGCAGAGAACATTATCTTGTCATCAAAGGTCCATCTAGTCAAGGCTATGGTTTTTCCAGTGGTCATGTATGGATATAAGAGTTGGACTGTGAGGAAAGCTGAGCGCTGAAGAATTGCTGCTTTTGAACTGTGGTGTTGGAGAAGACTCTTGAGAGTCCCTTGGACTGCAAGGAGATCCAACCAGTCCATCCTAAAGCAGATCAGTCCTAGGTGTTCATTGGAAGGACTGATGCTGAAGCTGAAACTCCAGCACTTTGGCCACCTCATGCAAAGAGTTGACTCATTGGAAAAGACCCTGATGCCGGGAGGGATTGGGGGCAGGAGGAAAAGGGGACAACAGAGGATGAGATGGCTGGATGGCATCACCAACTCGATGGACATGAGTTTGGGTAAACTCCGGAAGTTGGTGATGGACAGGGAGGCCTGGTGTGCTGTGATTCATGGGGTTGCAAAGAGTCAGACACCACTGAACGACTGAACTGAACTGATCCTCCTTTTCATGGCAGGCCAGGATCAAAGAAGTACATTCTGGAGACATAACGTGGTATAAGTAGGTAGGAAGGAGTGAATGAGAGGAGAATTCTGAGGTAGGGAGCCCAGTGGTGAGGAATAAAAACTGAGGTCTTGAAATAAGAAGAGTCCAAGACGAGGAAGAAGTGGTTACTGGTGGCATGCTGGGGACATTGGCAGAGAGCAGCAGACAGACTGTGATCAAAGAAGCAAAGACAAAGAGGCTGAGGCTATCAGTAGAACATAGTAGTCAGACATCAAGAGGCTGTGTCTATAGGACCGAGGGACATCCCCAGGGTAATCCGGGTTTGCCAGCTGGTATCATTCTTAACCAGATAATCCTGCAGTAGATTTACTTTTGCTTTCTGTTAGCATCTTTAAAAATACAACCTAGCACCTGACAGATCATAGACATGGAACAAAGGGATGGACACAGGAGGTAAGAAATTCAAGATTGATGGACATCATAGGTAGAACATGGTTGGAGGACTCTCAAGTCTTTTTCAAATCCTCCTAAAACATCAACTTCTGCCCAGACACCTCTGCACTCCTTGCCACACATTTTCATTAGGTTGAAATTAACTGATATGATCAGAGTTATTAAGAAGAAAATCATCGTAATTTCTAAAGAAAAATAGACTATGTAATTGTTCCTATAAATATTATTCAGAAATAGCTATTATCTCAGCCCTGAAATTTTCTATGAGGCAAATCTGTTTACTCCAGGAAGGGAGAACATGGCTTCAATATTTTTTAAAAGGAAGCACACTGCAATATGAAAACAACTTACCATATTACTTTAACTTTACACATGGTACTATATACACTTTTAGAACTCATCCTCAGTCTTTAAATGTCCTAGAAATATAAGGTCCAAATTAAACTTTAAGACTCCAGTGACTTTAACTGTAATGGAAAGAACAGTTATTTTTATCTTTTACATTTCATTTTAGAGTGGAGAAATTTTTCTATGAGAATTACTTAACAGCAGCATAGATAGTTGCAATAGACATTGATGGGATTTTTAAAATAAGAATTCATTGTTGTAAATATTTGCAGAGCACAAATTTGAGGGTAAGTACCTAAAATTTTGTGTTTAATTTTCTCTTATCAGTCTCAAATTCCTTCAATACTCTTAGTTCATCAACTTACTATTACAGAACCTACTTGCTCAAAATACCTTTTGAAACGATGTTACATCTGAGTCAATAAGATGGGAAGACTTTCTGAGAGTTTTAGCCACAAAAAGTTGATGATGCCCATAGCATATCCAAAGCTATACGAGAAGCAGTGACCAAAATCGAATTAAGACTTTCAGAATACCTAAACTATACAAATGTGAAATACTCCAAATGACTTTCAAAAATCATTATTTCAAAAGCAGTTCTTAACATAAAAATGTAAACATTTATATCTATATATAGAAATACCACATTGAAAGAGATAAATAAGGAGAGAAATTTAAAAATAGGGGAGATATTTAAATAAAAGACAAAAACAGAGAGAACATTGGCCCATTTTTTATGTCCTTTCTGTTTCTGGTCTTCTCCTGAAACTGAATGACTCACATCAACTTTCATTCCTCACACACACACACAACAAAAACTGTCAGTGAAGCTTCTGCTTTCTGGATCCAGTTGGCCATTGCTTAAAATGTAATGTCTTCAGGGGGTGTGGCCGAGATGGAGCAAGAAGACCCTGAGCTCACCTCCTCCCACTTACACTCTACAACTGCACCATTTACCAGAGTAACCATCTAGGAGAACAACCTGAGGATGAGCAAGGAAAAAAAAAATAATCCACATCTAAAGATACAGAGGAGAAACCACAGGGACTTCCAGTGGTTAAGATTCTGTGCTTCCAATGCAGGAGGTGTGGGTTCAATCCCAGGTCAGGGAACTGGGAGCATGCCATATGGGATGGCCAAAAGCTAATATTAAAAAGAGAGGAAGGAAGAAATCACAACCAAATAAATAGGAAGGGTGAAGAGACAGTGTCGTCAAGACAGTGGGACAGTCATGTAACAGGAGGCAAAGGGGCAGGGCACAACTTTTGAAAGAATGACATAGCTCAAGAACAGAGCATAAAATGATTAGAATCAAATGGACCCAAGATGGCAGACAAGACTAGACCTTGATCCTCACTCAGCTAGTGAGACGACACACCCAGAGGTCAAAGCCTTGTTTAACTCAATGGAACACAGCCTTGTCTAACTCAATGAAACTAATAGCCATGCCATGTAAGGCCACTCAAGATGAATGGGTCATGGTGGAGAGTTCTGACAAAACGTTGGTCCCTGGAGAAGGGAATGGAAACCACTTCTGATTCTTGCCTTAAGAACCCCATGAACAGTGTGAAAGGCAAAAAGATAGGACACTGAAAGATGAATTCCCCAGGTCGGTAGGTGCCCAACATGCTACTGGAGATCAGTGGAGAATAACTCCAGAAAGAATGAAGAGACAGAGCCAAAGCAAAACACAACACCCAGTTGTGGATGTGACTGGTGATGGAAATAAAGTCCGATGCTGTAAAGAACAATATTGCATAGGAACTTGGCATGTTAGTAGGTCCATGATTCAAGGTAAATTGGAAAGTGGTCAAACAGGAGATGGCAAGAGTGAACATTGACACTTCAGGAGTCAGTGAAACTAAAATGGACCAGAATGGGTGAATTTAACTCAGATGATCATTATATCTACTACCGTGGGCAAGAATCTCTTAGAAAAAATGAAGTAGCCATCATAGTCAACAAAAGATTCTGAAATGCAGTACTTGGATGTGATCTCAAAAATGACAGGATGATCTCTGTTCATTTCCAAGGCAAACCATTGAATATCACAGTAATCCAAGTCTATGCCCTGAGCAGTAATGCTGAAGAAGCTGAAGTTGAACAGTTCTATGAAGACCTACAAGACTTTCTAGAACTAACAAACAAAAAAGATGCCCTTTTCATTATAGGGGACTGGAATGCAAAACTAGGAGTCAAGAAATACCTGGAGTAACAGGTAAATTTGGCCTTGGAGTACAAAATGAAGCAGGGCAACAGCTAATAGAGTTTTGCCAACAGAACACATTGATCATACCAAACACCTTCTTCCACAACACAAGAGAAGACTCTACATATGGGCATCACCAGATGGTCAATACAGAAATCAGATTGATTATATTCTTTGCAGCCAAAGATGGAGAAGCTCTGTACAGTCAGCAAAAACAAGACAGGAGCTGACTGTGGCTCAGGTCATGAACTCCTTATTGCCAAATTCAGACTTAAATTGAAGAAAGTAGCAAAAACCACTAGACCATTCAGGTATGACATAAATCAAATCCCTTGCAATTATACAGTGGAAGTGACAAATAGAGTCAAGGGATTAGATCTCATAAAGTGTCTGAAGAACTATGGAGAGAGGTTTGTGACATTGTACAGGAGGCAATGATCAAGACCATCCCCAAGAAAAAGAAACGCAAAAAGGCAAAATGGTTGTCTGAGGAGGCCTTAAAAATAGCTGTTAAAAGAAGAGAAGCAAAAGGCAAAGGAGAAAAGGAAAGATATACCCATTTAAATGTAGAGTTCCAAAGAATAGCAAAAAGAGATAAGAAAGCCTTCTTAAGTGATCAATGCAAAAAAATAGAGGAGAACCATAGAATGAGAAAGACTAGAGATCTCTTCAAGAAAATCAGAGATACCAAGGGAACACTTCATGCAAAGATGGGTAGAATAAAGGACAGAAATGGTATGGACCTAACAGAAGCAGAAGATATTAAGAAGAGGTGGCAAGAATACACAGGAGAACTGTACAAAAAAGAGCTTCATGACCCAGATAATCACGATGGTGTGATCACTCACCTAGAGCCAGACATCCTGGAATGTGAAGTCAAGTGGGCCTTAGGAAGCATCACTACAACAAAGCTAGTGGAGGTGATGGGATTCCAGTTGAGCTATTTCAAATCCTGAAAGAAGATGCTGTGAAAGTGCTGCACTCAGTATGCCAGCAAATTTGGAAAACTCATCAGTGGCCACAGGACTGGAAAAGGTCCGTTTTCATTCCAATCCCAAAGAAAGGCCATGCCAAAGAATGCTCAAACTACTGCACAATGGCACTCATCTCACACATTAGTAAAGCAATGCTCAAAATTCTCCAAGCCAGGCTTCAACAGTAGGTGAATTTCCAGATGTTCAAGCTGGTTTTAGAAAGGCAGAGGAACCAGAGATCAAATTGCCAACATCCATTAGACAATCGAAAAAGCAAAAGAGTTCCAATAAAACTTCTGCTTATTGACTAGGGCAAAGCCTTTGACTATGTGGATCACAACAAACTGTGGAAAATTCTTCAAGAGATGGAAATACCAGACCACCTCACCTGCCTCCTGAAAAATCTGTATGCAGGTCAAGAAGCAACAGTTAGAAACGGACATGGAACAACAGACTGGTTCCAAATAGGGAAAGGATTAAGTCAAGGCTGTATATTGTCACCCTGCTTAGTTAACTTACATGCAGAGTACATCATGAGAAACGCGGGGCTGTAAGAAGCACAAGCTGGTATCAAGATTGCTGGGAGAAATATCAATAACCTCAGATATGCAGATGACACCACCCTTATGGCAGAAAGCTAAGAAGAACTAAAGAATCTCTTGATGAAAGTGATAGAAGAGAGTGAAAAAGTTGGCTTAAAGCTCAACATTCAGAAAATGAAGATCATGGCATCTGGTCCCATCACTTCATGGGAAATAGATGGGGAAACAGTGGAAATAGTGACAGACTTTATTTTGGGCGGGCCGGGGTGTGGGTGGAGCTCCAAATTCACTGCAGATGGTGACTGCAGCCATGAAATGAAAAGACATTTACTCCTTGGAAGAAAAGTTGTGACCAACCTAGACAGCTTATTAAAAAGCAGAGACATTACTTTTCAACAAAGGTCCATCCAGTCAAAGCTATGGGTTTTCCAGTAGTCATGTATGGATGTGATAGTTTGACTATAAAGGAAGCGAGTTGCTGACGAATTGACGCTTTTGAACTGTGAGTCTCTTTGACAACAAGGAGATCCAACCAGTACATTCTAGATGAAATCAGTCCTGAATATCCATTGGAAGGACTGATGCTGAAGCTGAAACCTCAATATTTTGGCCACCTGATGCAAAGAACTGACTCATTTGAAAAGACCCTGATACTGGGAAAGATTGAAGACAGAAGGAGAAGGGGACAACAGAGGATGAGATAGTTGGAGGGCATCACCAATTCAATGGACTTGAGTTTGGGTAAATTCCAGGAGTTGGTGATGGACAGGGAAGCCTGGTGTGCTGCAGTGCATGGGGTCACAAAGAGTCGGACACCTTTGAGTGACTGAATTGAACTGAACTGAACTGAGGTCAAAATCCCAAGGAGTGGGTGGTGGCCCAAATCCTGGAAATCTATACTCCTTCCCAAAAATAGTTGGAATAATCCTCCCACTCACTGGCATATGAAATTACCCAGCTGATAAAATCTAACCATGCCACATTTCACTGCCCCACTTGCCCTCTGTGATGGCCCACACTCTGTGGAGTGTGCTTCTCTCTGAATTTGAATCAATCCATTTCTTCTTTTTAATTAATTTATTTTTTATTAAAGGATAATTGCTTTACAGAATTTTGTTGTTCTCTGTCAAACCTCAGCATGAACCAGTCATCAGTTCAGTCACTCAGTCGGGTCTGACTCTTTGTGACCCCATTGACTGCAGCACACCAGGCCTCCCTGTCCATCACCAACTCCTGATTTTACTCAAACTCATGTCCATTGAGTCTGTGATGCCATCCTACCATCTCATCCTTGTCGTCCCCTTGTCCTCCTGCCTTCAATCTTTCCCAGCATCAGGATCTTTTCAAATAAGTCAGTTTTTCGCATCAGGTGGCCAAAGTATTGGAGTGTCAGTTTCAGCATCGTCCTTCCAATGAATATTCAGGACTGATTTCCTTTAGGATGGACTGGTTGGATCTCCTTCCAGTCCAAATCAGCCATAGGTATACATATATCCCTTTCCTTTTGAAACTCCGTCCAATCTGCATCCCCATCCCACCCCTCTAGGTTGATACAGAGCCCCTATTTGAGTTTCCTGACCCATACAGCAAATTCCCATTGGCTATTTATTTTGCATATGATAATACAAGTTTCCATCTTACTCTTTGCATACATCTCACCCTCTCCTCCCCTCTCCCCATGTCCATAAGTCTGTTCTCTATGTTTTTTTCTCCACTGTTGCCCTGTAAATAAATTATTCAGTACCATTCTTCTAGACTCCGTATATATGTGTTAGAATATTGTATTTATCTTTCTGTTTCTGACTCATTTCACTCTGATAATAGGTTCTAGGTTCATTCACCTCATCAGAACTGACTCAAACGTGTTCCTTTTAATGGCTGAGCAGTATGGATGTGAGAGTTGGACTGTGAAGAAAGCTGAGAGCTGACGAATTGATGCTTTTGAACTGTGGTGTTGGAGAAGACTCTTGAGAGTCTCTTGGACTGCAGGGAGGTCCAACCAGTTCATCCTAAGGAGATCAGTCCTTGTGTTCATTGGAAGGACTGATGTTGAAGCTGAAACTCCAATATTTTGGCCACCTCATGAGAAGAGTTGATTCATTGGAAAAGACCCTGATGCTTGGAGAGATTGGGGGCAGGAGGAGAAGAGGACGATAGAGGATGAGATGGCTGGATGGCATCACTGACTCCATGGACATGAGTTTGAGTGAACTCCAGGAGTTGGTGATGGACAGGGAGTCCTGGCGTGCTGTGATTCATGGGGTTGCAAAGAGTCGGACACGACTGAGTGACTGAACTGAACTGAACTGAACTGAACATTCCATTGTGTATATGTACCACAACTTCCTTATCCATTCACCTGTTGATGGACATCTAGGTTGCTTCCATGTTCTAGCTACTGTAAATAGCACTACAATGAACAATGGTATATATGTGTCTCTTTCAATTTTGGTTTCCTCAGGGTATATGCCTAGGAGTGGGATTGCTGGGTCATATGGTGGTTTTATTCCTAGTTTTTTAAGGAATCTCCATACCATCTTCCATAGCAGCTGTATCAGTTTACATTCCCATTAACAGTGCAAGAGTTTTCCCTTTTCTCTACACCCTTTCCAGCATTTATTGTTTGTAGATTTTTTGATGATGGCCAGTGTGAGGTGGCCTGACCAGTGTGAGGTGATATCTCATTGTAGTTTTGATTTGCATTTCTCTAATAATAGATTAAAGAAACAAGAGAGTTCCAGAAAAACATCTATTTCTGCTTTATTGACTATGCCACAGCCTTTGACTGTGTGGATCACAATAAACTGGAAAATTCTGAAAGAGATAGGAATACCAGACCACCTGACCTGCCTCTTGAGAAACCTATATGCAGGTCAGGAAGCAACAGTTAGAATGGGACATGGAACAACAGACTGGTTCCAAATAGGAAAAGGAGGACGTTAAGGCTGTATATTGTCACCCTGCTTATTTAACTTATATGCAGAGTACATCATGAGAAACGCGGGACTGGAAGAAGCACAAGCTGGAATCAAGATTTCCAGGAGAAATATCAGTCACCTCAGATATGCAGATGACACCACCCTTATGGCAGAAAGTGAAGAGGAACTAAAAAGCCTCTTGATGAAAGTGAAAGTGGAGAGTGAAAAAGTTGGCTTAAAGCTCAACATTCAGAAAACGAAGATCATGGCATCTGGTCCCATCACTTCATGGGAAATAGATGGGAAAACAGTGGAAACAGTGTCAGACTTTATTTTTTGGGCTCCAAAATCACTGCAGATGGTGGCTGCAGCCATGAAATTAAAAGACACTTACTCCTTGGAAGGAAAGTTATGACCAACCTATATAGAATATTGAAAAGCAGAGACATTACTTTGCCAACAAAGGTCTGTCTAGTCAAGGCTATGGTTTTTCCAGTGGTCATGTATGGATGTGAGAGTTGGACTGTAAAGAAAGCTGAGTGCCGAGGAATTGATGGTTTTGAACTGTAGTGTTGGAGAAGATTCTTGAGAGTCCCTTGGACTGCAAGGAGATCCAACCAGTCCATTCTGAAGGAGATCAGCCCTGGGATTTCTTTGGAGGAAATGATGCTGAGGCTGAAACTCCAGTACTTTGGCCACCTCATGAGAAGATGGGAGGGATTGGGGGCAGGAGGAGAAGGGGATGACAAGAGGATGAGATGGCTGGATGGCATCACTGACTCGATGGACGTGAGTCTGAGTGAACTCCGGGAGTTGGTGATGGACAGGGAGGCCTGGCGTGCTGTGATTCATGGGGTTGCAAAGAGTCAGACTCGACTGAGCGACTGAACTAAACTGAACTAATGTTGAGCATTTTTCATGTGTTTGTTAGCCATCTGTATGTCTTCTTTGGAGAAATGTCTGTTTAGGTCTTTTTCCCACTTTTTGATTGGGTTGTTTGTTTTTCCAGTATTGAGTTGTGTGAGCTGCATGTATATTTTGGATATTGATCCTTTGTCAGTTGTTTCATTTGCTGCATATTTTCTCCCATTCTGAGAATTGTCTTTTCACCTGGATTATAGTTTCCTTTGCTGTGCAAAAGCTTTTAAGCTTAATCAGGTTCCACTTGTTTACTTTTGTTTTTATTTCCATTACTCTAGGAGGTGGGTCATAGGGGATCTTTATTTAATTTGTGTCATCAAGTGTTATGCCTATGTTTTCCTCTAAGAATTTTATAGCTTCTGGTCTTACATTTAGGTCATTAATCCATTTTGAGTTTATCTTTGTGTATAGTGTTAGGAAGTGTTCTAATTTCATTCTTTTACATGTAGCTGTCCAGTTTTCCCAGCATCATTTATTGAAGAGGCTGTCTTTGACCCATTGTATATTCTTGCCTCCTTTGTCAAAAAAAGGTACCCATAGGTGCATGGGTTTATCTAGGCTTTCTATCTTGTTCCAGTGGTCTCTATTTCTGTTTGTGTGCCAGTATCATACTGTCTTAATGACTGTAGCTTTGTAGTATAACCTGAAGTCAGGAAGGTTGATTCCTCCAGCTCCATTCTTCTTTCTCAGGACTGCTTTGGCTATTCGGGGTCTTATGTGTTTCCATATGAATTGTGAACTTTTTTGTTCTAGTTCTGTGAAAAATGCTATTGGTAATTTGATAGAGATTGCATTGAATCTGTAGATTGCATTGGTAGTATAGTCATTTTCACAATATTGTGAATCTAAATAAATCCATGTCTTACCTATCACTTTGTCTCTCACTGAATTCTTTCTTTCTTTTTTTTTCACTGAATTCTTTCTGCAATGAGACATCAAGAACCTGAGCTTCATTAGACCCTGAAACCAGGTACTGTGGGTTTTCACTGGGTTTGAGTCCCAGCCATGTGGGTTCAAGTCCAAAACTGGGTTTTGACTGGGTTCGAGTCCCAGACACAGAGGTTTGAGTCCCAAACTGGGTTTTGGCTGTGTTCAAGTCCCAATCTGAAGAAAACAGTTTCAGCCACAACTGCAGAGGGTCTTTCCAAAGAATGAGGGGTCTAAGACCCACATTGAGCTTCCCAGCCCAGTAGTTCTTCACCAGGAGGACAAGCCCCTGGAACATGTGGCTCTGATTGCCAGCGGGGCTTGTGCACGGGGTAGCCAGAGGGCTGTAGGAAACAAAGACTTGTCTTAAAGGGTGAACGCTAAATCTCACACATTCCAAATCCCAGAGCAAAGGCATTAATTTGAAAGGAGCCTGAGTCAGACCCACTTGCTGATGTTAGAGAGCCTCCCAGGAAGGTAAAAGGCAACTGAGATCTCTCCTGGGGACACAGATGCTGGTGGCAGTCATTTGGGAGAGCTTTTTCTACCACAAGGACACTGATGCTGGCAAACAGTTATACGGAGCCCTCCCTCTAGGACTTCCCTGGTGGCTCAGATGGTAAAGCATCTGTCTGCAATGTGGAAGACCCTGGTTCAATCCCTGATTTGGGAAGATCTCCTGGAGAAGGAAATGGCAAACCACTCCAGTACTATTGCCTGGAAAATCCCATGGACAGAGGAGCCTGGTAGGCTACACTCCATGGGGTCGCAAAGAGTCGGACATGACTGAGTGACTTCACTGAAGTGAACTCATGTGAATCGCTTTTCCTTTTTCTCTAGTCTATATGTTCCAAGGGTTACCCACCCACCAGTGGGTTGGCAGCAGTCCCAGGACTTCTCAGGCCAAACAGCCACCCATGTGGGGGATCAGGCTCATCTATAAGGAAGATAAAGCAGTCGACCCTACCACAACAGAAGGGCCCAAGCAGCCCACATAAGGAATAAGGGACACCCCTAGAGCATTTAGTGCTGGTGACCAGAGGGGAGTGTGTTGCTGAACCCCATGGGGGGTCTTCTACATAAGTCACTTCTCCAAAGTCAGGAAATGTAACCAACTTACCCAAAGCATAGAAATCAACACAGAGAAATAGGTAAAATGAGGAAACAGAGGAATATATTCCAAATGAAGAAATAACACAAAACTTGAGAACTAAATGAAGTGAAGCTAAGCAGTTTACTCATTAAAGAGTTCAAGGTAACTTGATCACAAAAACTCTGAATAAACTCAGGAGAATGGATAAACATAGTGAGAATTTTAGCCAAGAGCTGGAAAATATAAAGAAGAACCAAACAGAGTTGAAGAATACAATAACTGAAATAAAAAATACGCTAGAAGGAATTAATAATAGATAAGATGATACAGAAAAACATATCAGTGAATTAAAAGAGAGCACTGGAAATTACACAGGTTGAACAGAACGGAATTTTACAAAATGAGGAGTTTTATAAAATAAGCTACAAGTATATGTTGTATTTTTTCTTTTTAATTGAAGGATGATTGCTTTATACTATTGGTTTGATTTCTGCCATACATCAACATGAATTAGCCATTATATTTTTTGTATTATACAATTCTTATTGTATAGTTGTCTGGCCAGTTTGTTCTCAAGCTAGATAAACCTATACTCAGAATTAAATGGTTCTTAGTTTTCCAGGTTTAAAAGTTTTGAAATACATATGTACAAGCTAAATGAAACAAACTACACTCAGAGAAACACTGTGGAGCAGAACCTCTACATACACAAGATCTGTTTTATTGGATACAAAAATGATAATATTATCAAATATAAAGAAAAACAGTCATGAATGTAGACAAATTGGACCATCTTGACAAAGGATATATTAACTAAGCTGAGCCAGGACAAACTCCCTAAATGTCAGGGCAAAATTTCTTTTCTATGCCTCTGAAGCTAATTGTCTTTCCTCTTCTGTGCTGTGTTGTGTGCTTCTGAGTCATCTGCTGCTGCTGCTGCTAAGTTGCTTCAGTCGTGTCTGACTCTGTGTGACCCCATAGACGGCAGCCCACCAGGCTCCCCCGTCCCTGGGATTCTCCAGGCAAGAACACTGGAGTGGGTTGCCATTTCCTTCTCCATAGCTTGAAAGTGAAAAGTGAAAGTGAGTCGCTCAGTCATGTCCGACTCCTAGCGACCCCATGGACTGCAGCCTACCAGGCTCCTCTGTCCCTGGGATTTTCCAGGCAAGAGTACTGGAGTGGGGTGCCATTGCCTTCTCCGTCTGAGTCACCTAGAAGAGCTGAATTCTCCCACCCACACCCTCTTCTGCAAGGTGTGTACCTTTAGGCCTAAGAAGTGGCCATTTGGTGACTGCTGGGCTTGTGGAGGAAAAGAACTTAGGTAAGTGAGCTAGAGGGCCCATACACCATATTTGCCACCACCTTGAGTTGCAGAGCAGAGCCACAGAGACCCCATTTATGGGATCTGGGACAGGTCTACTGAAAGAAAGGACTGATTATGAGGAAGATGGTAAAATCTAGTGGTGTCAGTCATCCATGTGAACAGGTGCTATCCTGTAGAGAACCAATTCTACAACAAAGAATGACAGTGATGCAGAAAGAGACCATGCTATTTCTAAAACCTAAGTCAAAGCCACCTGACATATTCCCCAATGAAATGTGGTGGGGTGAAGAGGGAAGATCCTAGGAGACTTTTGCTGCAAGGCCCATCAGTCTCTGAAAAACCAGAAATGGTTTCCCAGGGGAAAGGAAATATCAGATTTAGAGAGAGGACACCAGCAAAAGCAACTCAAGGATGACGATTGTCAGATAAAATATAGTATGCAACATTCATGGATTCTTATGTCAAGAAGCTATTTATTGTATATCTGGGAACTTTCCTGGTGGTCCAGTGGTTAAGAATTCACACTCCCAATGCAGGGGGCTCAGGTTCCCAGGTTCGATCCCTGGTCAGGGAACTAGATCCCACATGCCACAATTAAAAGTTTGCAACTAAGACCCAGGACAACCAAATAAATAAATAAATAATAAATAATTTTTTTAAAAGATTTAAAAAAGAAGCTATTTTTTGTATATCTAAAATACAAATCTAACGGGGCATCCTGTGTATTTATTTGACTCAACTAACAATCCTATCTAGGAGAGGCTGCTGGGCTGCCCTGCCTCATCCCTTTGCACTTTACCCTGCTCCCTCTCACCATCTCTTTTATATTATTCAGCAAACATGAGTGATAGAGAGGCAGGCAGGAAGAAGTGAAGGAGAGGGCGAGAGAGAAAGGAGGGAAAAGAAAGAGGGAAGAAAGGAAGGAAAGCTGAAAGAAGAAATAAGAGAGAGAAAGAAAGAGTAGTACAAAGAGAGACAGAAGCATGCGTCTAAAAAATAAAACCAGAAATTTCCAGGGATACAAATTCTTTCAAAGGTTAAGTAAATAATTTCAAAGAAATTAAAAACATGACCTAACATTAAAAGAACTGAGAAAAGAAATAAAACAATTCAAAGAGTTTATAAGCCAGTAGAGGAGATTAAAAAATGTGGGTCAAGAAAGATTAGGAAAGAAAACAGAAAAATAAGAATGTCACAGAGGTAAAAAGCCATATTAGAAGCAATGAAAATAGAATAAACAAAATTTAAGCACAGTTCTGGGGGATACTATGTATGAAGAAATAAAATGGAATGAACTACAAAGATAGTTTTTGGAACATGTTATACATGATAGGGCTTCCCTGGTGGCTCAGATGATAAAGAATCTGCCTGCAATGTGGGAGACCCAGGTTTGATCCTGGGTTGGGAAGTTCCCCTGGAGAAGGGAATGGCAACCCACTTCAGTACTCTTGCCTGGAGAATTCCATGGACAAAGGAGCCTGGCGGGCTATAGTCCATGGAGTTCCAAAGAGTTGGACATGACTGAGCAACTAATACTATACACGATAGACACAGAAGATACAAAATAGCTATTATTTGTGTTTCTGAATAAGAAAGCAAAACAAAGGAAACATTTTTAATCTGGTAACAATCGTAATTATAATAATGGCTACTATTTATTTCAGCACTTGCTGTGCATAAATACTGTTCTAAGCATTCTAAGGCTTACTTCATTTAATCTTCACAACAGTCCTGGTAAGCCTATCAGGGAGTTCCACTCTTAGGCACAAGCCACCTGTTCTCCTTTCATAGCCTTTGCCATAAACCTTTCTCTGCTCCAAACTCTGTTTGGCCTCAGAGTGCTTAGACACATGAACTTGACTTCATGTGCAACCCTGTCCTTAGGCAACTTATAATCTAGTGGGGGAAGTCAGATTTAACAAGTAATTGCAAGTAGGATGCATGCCACAGAAGCATAAGTGTGCTGTCTAGGATGCCAGAGAAGGCCTCCCTGGAAAATCAGCATTGCCATGGAAGGATGAAGTAGAATTAACTGGCTAAAAGGGCAAAGATGGAGGCTGGGACTTAAAAAGAATTGCAAGTAGAAGGGAAAGACCCACAGCTGAGAGAGGGTACTATATCTATGAGGAACTACAAAAATCCAATATGGCTAAATGTAGCAATTAAGGGAAGAGTGGTATGAGATATGGCTGCAGAGAAAGTAAAGCAGAGTTGACCAGCTGTATCTACATGTCATGTGAATGCCTTTGTGTGAGTGTTTCTGATCACAGCTGTTTCCTACTTATCTTCAGTAAGAATTATTAATAACAAAGTCTACTGTGACTGATTAGGGCAGACTCTAAATCCAGAGCATACCACCTCTGTATTCTCCTCTAACTTGGTGGGCACAGTCTCATTTGTGTTACTGATGCAGAGGTTCACAAAGAGACAGCTGGGAGAACTCATCTACCTATATCACCCCCTAATATATCCTTATGTGATCAGTAAGTTTTATATCTTTTTTGGAAAATAAACTTTTCATTTTAGAAGACTTTAAGCTTATAGAAAAATTGCAAAAGTAGAATAAGAATTTCCACATACTTCCCACACATCTTTCCCTTTTGTTGACACCTTGCATTAGTATGGTACATTTGTCACAACTAGTAAACCAATACTGATACACTATTGTCAACTAAAATTCATATTCTATCCTGATTTCCTTATTTTTTGCCTAACGGCCCTTTTTTGTTCTAGGACCCATGTGGGATATCATACTACATTTAGGCATCATGGCTTCTCAGGCTCAACTTTCCTTGCTTTTAATGACCTTTACAGCCTTGAGAAGTATTGGTCAGGTGTTTTGTAGAATACACCTTAATTTGGGATTTATCTGATTTTTTCTTATGATTAGACTGAAATTTATGCATTTTGGAGATAAAGACTTCAGAGGTAAATTACCATCCTCAAAATAACATATCAACGGTACTACCACCAATATGTTGGAGTTTGATCACCTGGCTAGGGTAGTATTTGTCTGAGTTCTCCATGGTAAAGTTACCCCTTTTCCCTCCTTTTCATACTTTATTCTTTGCAAGAAAGTTACTATGTACAGCCCACATTAAAGGGGTGGGGAGATATGCTCTACCTCCTTGAGGGCAGTTCAGTTCAGTTGCTCAGTCATGTCCAACTCTTTGCGAACCCATGAACCACAGCATGCCAGGACTCCCTGTCCATCACCAACTCCTGGAGTCCATCCAAACCCATGTCCATTGAGTCGGTGATGCCATTGAACCATCTCATCCTCTGTCGTCCCCTTCTCCTCCTGCCCTCAATCTTTCCCAGCATCAGGGTCTTTTCAAATGAGTCAGCTCTTCACATCAGGTGGCCAAAGTATTGGAGTTTCAGCTTCAACATCAGTCCTTCCAATGAACACCCAGGACTGATCTCTTTTAGGATGGACTGGTTGGATCTCCTTGCAGTCCAAGGGACTCTTAAGAATCTTCTCCAACACCACAGTTCAAAAGCATCAATTCTTTGGTATTCAGCTTTCTTTATAGTCCAACTCTCACATCCATACATGACCACTGGAAAAGAGGCAAAGTATCTATAAATAATTTGGAATGCCCCTGCATAGAAAATTAGTATTTATTTATTCAATAATTCCTTTCTATTAGTATTAATAATAGATTTTATTAGAAATCATTTTATAATTTGGGTTCTAATCCAATACTACTTTTTTTTTTTTGGCTAAAATTGTTCCAGGTTAGGCCACGGAGGAGCTCTTTCAGTTGGTTCCTGTGTCCCTTTGACATACTACATCACTGTGGTTTTTATTTCTTTGAGCATGTCCTTACTTTTTGGAACTACAAAACACCACCAGATCATTATATATATTCCTTGCTTTGGTTTTAGAATAAGCCGTTTCTCCAAGGATCCCTGGTTCCAAGGGCTGGGTGTTGGGTGTGTTCACTGTTACTGGAGTGCAATAGCATCTAGGCTGTCTTTGCTGATAGAGAAAGAAAATCCATATTTGTGTGCTGACCCATATTTACACACATATCTATGAATATTTGTGTATCCATCTGTACCTATATTAAGCTAAACATGAGCTCATCTTGACATTTCTAACTCGAATCTTTGGCCACATACATAGATCATTCCAGCCTTTGCCTCTTTTCTTGTCTATAGTCACCTGCTCCAACAGTCAGAAATATAGCTCCTACTGTCTGCTATTCATTCACTTAATTCCAACATACATTTTAGTGATTTCACAATTAACTCATTACAGTGTTTTATGTACAGTTTTTTTTTTTTTTTTTAGTCTTCGTCCCCATTCATTTACAAGGTTAGGTCAGCACACTCCTCTACCCAACTCCTTGAAATAGTTACATTCTTTCTTCACAGTCTTCATTCCATCCTGGGATTCTGCAGCTTCCTACATGACTTTTTAGATTTGCTACACTAAGGTTTACTCTTTGTGTTGTAAAGTTCTATGGGTTTTAACAAATGCACAATGCCATATATTCATTATTATAGTGCCACATAGAATATTTACCACTATAAAATAGACCTCCTACTTTACATATTCAACCCTTCCTGCCGCAAAACTAATCTGTTTATCACCTCTTCAGATTTGTCTTTTCCAGAATGTCACATAAATTGAATCATACAATATATAACCTTTTCAGACTAGCTTATTTTTCTTAGCAACATACCTTCAAGAGTCACCCATGTTTTTGCATGGTTGATAACTCATTCCTTTTTATGGTCGAAGAGTATTCCATTGTATAGAAGTACCATAGTTTGTTTATACATTCAGCTATTGAAGGACATTGATTGCTCCCAGTCTTGTGACAATTATGAATAAAGGTATTATCAACTTTTGCATGTAGGTTTTTTGTGCACATAATTTTAAAATTAATTTGGTGAATACTTAGGGACCCAATAGGGACCTGGTTGCTGAATCATATGGTAAGACTATGCTTAGCCTTGTTAACTCTAATCTTTATTATTTCCTTCTGCTTGCTTTGGGTTTAGTTTTATCTCCTTATATAAGGAACTTATCATTAGTTCCTTCAGGGGCATTAATTGATTATTAATTTGAGATCTTCTTTCTTTTTAAATATAGTTATTTACGGTTATATTTAAATGTTATATATAATATTCCTAGGGCTTCTTTGGTGGCTTAGACAGTAAAGAATCCACCTGCAATGCAGGAGACCTGAGTTCAATCCCAGGTTGGGAAGATTCTCTGGAGGAGACCATGACAACCCACTCTAGTATTCTTGCCTGGAGAAGTCCCATGGATAAAGGAGCTTGGCAGGCTACAGTCCATGGGGTTGCAAAGAGTCACACATGACTGAGCAACTAAGCACAGCACAGTACATAATGTTCCAATTAGCACTGCTTTTGTTATATCCTATCAATTTGGGTATGTTGTGATCTCTTTTTTGCCCTAAATTTATTGCAGTATAATTGAGGTATTTTGTTGTTCAGTCACCAATCCATGGACTGCAGCATGCCAAGTTTCCCCATCCTTCGCCATCTCCTGGAGTTTGCTCAAACTCATGTTCATTGAGTTAGTGATGCCATTCAACCATCTTATCCTCTGTTGCCCTCTTCTCCTTTTGCCTTCAATATTTCCCACCATCAGAGTCTTTTCCAATAATTCAGCTCTTCACATCAGGTGGCCAAAGTATTGAAGATTCAGCTTCAGCATTAGTTCTGCCAATGAATATTCAGGGTTGATTTCCTTTAGGATTGACTGGTTTGATCTCCTTGTTGTCCAAGGGATTCTCAATAGCATTGTGTAAATTTAAGATAAATTTAAGACTTGATACATTTATAGATTGAAAAATCATTACCATCATACTGTTAGTTAACACCTTCATTACATCACATATTTACTGTTTCTTTTTTGTGGTGAAAACATTTAGGATTTAGTCACTTAGCAATTTTCAATTATATAATACCATATTATTAACTATTCACCATGTTGTGTATTAGATTCCCAGAATTTATTCATTTTATAACTGGAGTTTGTACACTTCTACCAACTTGTCCCCATTTCCCCTACCCCCGGCCTCTGGTAGGCATTGTGTTTTCATCTTTATTTGTTTCGAGATACTTAATTTTAGTTTGCTTCATTTTGTTTTTATTTTAATTTGTTTCAAGATGTTTTCTAATTCCCCTTATGATTTCTTCTTTGGCCACTGGTTAGGTCTGTGTTGTTTAATATCCACATATTTGTGTATTATCCAGATTTCCTTCTGTTATTCTTGTCTACTTTCTTTTTTTTTTTTTTTTTCTTCAGGTTTTTATTTAAAATTTATTGTAATGGGGTCTGTGCAAAAGGAGGGGGTGAAGGGTGGGGAACATGCAGGGGACACCAGAACACGATGACATGGCCAGGGCCACAGCTTCTGTCATGGGGGAGAGGGATGAAAAGAAAAGGCCAGGGCTGGAGCTGGGGTGGAAGAGGGAAGGGGGAGACACTGTGGCTGCATTCCCCCCACCCCCAGGAAGCACCTCTAGTCCCTGGATACCTCCATTTACCCTGGCCCCTAGGATTCCATCTCTTGTCCTGCCTCTGGCCCTAGTGGCTCCTTCTTTTGCTCCCCTTGACTTGTTTTCCCCTGACAGATTCTTAAGCAGGATGATATTCAGGGCCTGACCCCAAACAACTCCACCTGATGAAGGTACAACCTTTGCTTTCTGCCCCTTCTCAAATCTCACCTTTCCCCATCTCTGGGACAGAATCTTTGATTTCCCTCCTTCCTCTCCTCCCTCCCCCTGGGGGAAAAAAAAAAAAAGGCACCAACTCCCCAGGGAGGGGCAGCAGTCAGTAGTGGTGGGGGCACCAGAAGGAGGACAGCAAGAAGGACCATCGAGGGAGAAGGCTCACAATCCCTGGAAGGGCAGGGCAAGGGGTCACAGAGAGGAGAGGGGGTGAGGGCATTGGCCACTCCTGTCCTCTGCTCCCCCCTGCCTCTTGTCTACTTTCTTTCAGTCATGATTGGAGAAGATATTTTGAATGATTTCTATTACTTTAAATTTGCTAAGACTTGCTTTGCTGTATAACATGTGATCTATCCTGTAGAATAACCCATGTGCATTTGATAAGGTAAGAACATGGATTCTTCTGCTATTGCGTAGAGTGTTCTGTATGTCTGTTACATCTAGTTGTTTTATAATGTTCTTTATGACTTCTATTTAATTCTTGATATTCTGTTTAGTTGTTCTATCCATTTTTGAAAGTAAGATGATAAAATCTATTTCTCCCTTCAATTCTGTATATTTTGCTTCACATATTTGGGGTCTCTGTTGCTAGGTGCATATATACTTACAATTATTATATCTTCTTAATAGAGTCACCATTTATTGACAGATAATGTCTTTTGTCTTTAGAAGCAATTTTTGAGTTAAAGTCTGTTTGATCTGTTATTAGTATAGCCACCCCAACTCTCTTTTGCTTATTAATTACATGGTATCTTTTCCATTCTTTCATTTTCAGCATATTTGTGTTTTTAGATCTAAAGTGAGTATTTTATAGACAGCATATAGTGGCATCCTTTTAAAAATTCTTTCTAGTATCTCTGTTTTTTAAAAAGATATTTTAATCCATTAACATTTAATGTAATTACTGATGAAGAAGGAATTGTTGCTGTTTGGTCACGAAGTCATGTCCAGCTCTTTTGCAACCCCAATCTGGTAGGACTGTAGCCTACCAGATTTCTCTGTCCATTGGGTTTCCCAGAAAGAATACTGGAGTGGATTGCCATTTCCTTTTCCAGGGGATCTTCCCAATCCAGGGATCAAATCCACATCTCCTGCTTTGTCAGGCAGATTCCTTGCCACTGGGTGACTAGGGAAGCCTGAGGAAAGAATTACTTCTATCATTTTTCCTTACATCATATCTTCCCCCACCCCTCCAACTCAATTCCTCTCTTCCTGTCTTTTATTGTTTTTCATTGTAATTTTCTGGTGTACTGTTTTGATTCCTTTATCAGTTCTCAAACTATATATTTTTAGTTGTTTTCTTAATGATTGCCTGATGATTACAACTAATATCCTACTTTATAAGAACTTAGTTCAAATTCAAGTTAGTTTTACAGTATACAAAAATTTAGCTTCTATATGGCTTCATCCCTTTTATATTATCACATATTACATCTTTATACACTGTGTGCTCATTAATATACACTTACTTATAATTATTGTATTGCACATTTGTCTTTTAGATCTTATAGAAAAAAGAGTTAGAGACCCCAAATAAATTAATACTATCTTTATATTTATCTGTGTGGTCATCTTTACAAATATTCTTTATTTCTTTTAGTGAACTTGAAGTACTGTTTAGTGTCCTTTCATTTCAGCCAGAGGAGTCCTTTTAGCATTCTTATGCACGCTCAGTCACTCAGTTGTGTCGGTATGGACTGTAGCCCACCAGGCTCCTTTGTCCATGGAACTTTCCAGGCAAGAATACTGGAGTGGATTGCCATTTCCTCATCCAAGGGATCTTCCTGACCCAGGTATTAAACCTGTGTCTCTAGTATCTCCTGCATCGGTAGGTGGATTCTTTACCATTGAGCCACCTGGGAAGCCCAGCATTCTTTTTTTTTAATTTTTATTTTAAAATAAATGTTATTGAGGTATATTTTTGTGTGCAGTTTGAAGACTCTTAATATATAAATACAGCAATGTAAATAAATATCAGGATATAGTTACAAGAGACTTCACTGATGGTCCAGTAGCCAAGGCTCCATACTCCCAATGCAAGAGTCCCTGGTTCAATTCCTGATCAGGGAACCAGATCCCACACACTGCAACTAAGACCTGAAACAGCCAAATAAATAAATACAATATTTTTAAAAATATATAGCTATAAAAGCTTGTAACTTGTATAGTTTCTCCTCTACTTTTTCCAGCCCAGGCAACTACTGATGGATTTTTGTCACTTCAGTATGATTGTTTTTCCTAGAGTTTTCTATAATTGGAATCCTATGGTATTCTTTTGTGTCTGGCTTCTTTCATCCCACATAATGGTTTTGAAATTCATTCAGAGCATGTATGTCAGTAGCTCTGTCTATTTTTATTGGAAGATTGTATTCCATTCTACGAATTGTCACATTTTCTCCATCCACCAGATGATTATTTTTTAGCCACAAATTCTGGTCATAATAAATCCTTTCATAAATAGATTGCAGAATGTGCAGCCATAGCTTTTATCAAAAGCTGAAGAGGATACATTCAATTAGAAAAAATTAAATTAATACTAAAAAATTTTTTTAAACTAACCCTGCTTAAGTCACCTGATATACATTCAATACTAGGAAGTATATTTTTTGCAAAGAATGAGAGAAAAAAGAAAAAAAAAAAACAAGAATTTAAAAATTATCAGCTTAACAACTAAAATTTTTTAAATGGTAAGTGGCTTTAGTTTTCAGAAAGTCTGCCAAGAAGGCGGCAAATTCTATAAGGCCTAAAGTAAAGAAAGTTATGAATCATTTAGGGCTTAGGGCACTAGAAAGCCAACCTGAACTTTAAAAATATACTCTGTTCAAGTATCAAATGAAAAAAGTCCCTACTAAAGCTGAGTTGATGGCTTTTTTATGAGGTAGTATTGTTTCTTAAATTTTGGAACTGAATCTACAGTGCAAATGTCATTATTTAATGTTGATACTGAATATCATAAGCTCAAAATCAAACTGAAAAAAAGTCAGTGTTTTAATTGAATGTATCCTATTCAGCTTTTTATAGAAGCCCAGCATTCTTTCAGAGAAGGTTTATTAACTCTCTGTGTTTATATGGGAATGTCTTAATTTCTTTATCCCTGAAGGATAGTTTTGCTGGGTATAAAATTCTTGGTCATTTTAGATTGCTAGGGCTACTGCTGCTACTGTTGCTAAATCGCTTCAGTCGTGTCTGACTCTGTGTGACCCCATAGACAGCCTCCTACCAGGCTCCTCTGTCCCTGGGATTCTCCAGGCAAGAACACTGGAGTGGGTTGCCATTTCCTTCTCCAATGCATGAAAGTGAGAAGTGAAAGTGAAGTCACTCAATCGTGTCCAGCTCTTAGCGACCCCATGGACTGTAGCCCACCAGGCTCCTCCATCCATGGGATTTTCCAGGCAAGAGTACTGGAGCGGGGTGCCATTGCCTTCTCCATGCTAGGGCTACCATAACAAAATACCACAGACAGGGTGGCTTGAACAAAAGAAATTAATTTTTCTTACAGTTGTGGAGGCTTGAAGTACAAGATAGAAGTGTCAGGCAGGGTTGGTTTCTGGTGAGGCTTCCCTTATCAACTTGCAGATGACACCTTCTTGCTATGTCCTTGCCTGGCCTTTTTTCTGTGCATACATGCCTTAAGAGAAATCTGTGGCACCTCTGTCAGATCAGGGCCTCACCCTTATGACTTCATCTTTTCAGTAAACTTATATATATACATAATATATATATATATATATATATATATATATATATATATATATATATGATTGTTCTACTTGCTGTGAGCTTTTGTTTAGATTACACATTCCCCCAGAAGTTTATTCTGATAGTTTTTGCCAGCTTATTCATTGCTTTTGGAGAAGGCAATGGCAACCCACTCCAGCACTGTTGCCTGGAAAATCCCATGGATGGAGGATTCTGGTAGGCTACAGTCCATGGGGTCGCTAGGAATTGGACATGACTGAGTGACTTCACTTTCACTTTTCACTTTCATGCATTGGAGAAGGAAATAGCAACCCACTCCAGTATTCTTGCCTGGAGAATCCCAGGGATGGGGGAGCCTAGTGAGCTGCCATCTATGGAGTCGCACAGAGTCGGACATGACTGAAGCGACTTAGCAGCAGCAGCATTCATTGCTTTTGTTAAGGGATGGACTTTTGGGGTTGTCTGTCATTTCACCGATACTCTCTTAAGGCTTATTTTTAAATTGCTCTTCTTATTGTTAAATTTTATGAGTTCTTTTTATATTTCGACTCAGTTCAGTTCCGTTCAGTCGCTCAGTCACGTCCGACTCTGTGACCCCATGAATCGCAGCACTCCAGGCCTCCCTGTCCATCACCATCTCCCCGAGTTCACTCAAACTCACATCCATTTGAGTCGGTGATGCCATCCAGCCATCTCATCCTCTGTCGTCCCCTTTTCCTCCTGCCCCCAATCTCTCCCAGCATCAGAGTCTTTTCCAATGAGTCAACTCTTCGCATGAGGTGGCCAAAGTACTGGAGTTTCAGCTTTAGCATCATTCCTTCCAAAGAACACCCAGGCCTGATCTCCTTTAGAATGGACTGGTTGGATCTCCTTGCAGTCCAAGGGACTAGTTTGACTACAAGTCCTCTATTTGATATGTGATTTGCAAATATATTTTCTAAGAAAATGATCTGTCTTTTCATTCTTTAACAGTCTTTTTTCAGGGCAAAAAATGAATTTTAATGAAGCCCAAATTCATCTTTTTTCTTTCATGGATCATGCTTTCAGTGTTTTATCAAAAATCTTATCACCAAACTAAAAATCATGTATATTGTCTCATATGTTTTCTTCTACAAATTTTACAGTTTTGCATTTTAGTATTCAGGTCTAGAATCCACTTAAAGTTAATTTTTGTGCAGGGTGTAAGGTCTATGTCTATGTTCACTTTTTTTTTTTTTTTTTTTTGCATATGGATGTCCAATTGTTCCAGCAATATTTGTTGAAAAGATTTTTCTTTCTCCGTTGAGCTGCCTTTATATTTTTGTCAAAAATCAGTGGATTATATCTAGGTTGGGAAAATCCCTTGAAGGACGGCATGGCAATCCTCTCCAGCATTCTTGCCTGGGAAATCCCATGGACAGAAGAGCCTAGTAGGCTATAGTCCACAGGATTGCGGAGTCAGAGACAACTGAAGCGACTTGGCACAGCACAACACATACTTATTCTGATGTCTCTGGGAAAATTGAGTAAATCTGAGGGGAAAAACAAAAAACATAGTGACAAAGGATTCTTCTAAAGGACTGTAAGAATTTCTTCAGCTTAAAGGACAATTCAGGGTTGTCACATAATTAATGTTCCTGCTTTCAAATTAGTCAAACTTCTCAGAATGATTTCTCAAGCAAGCAAGAAAGCTCAAAACTTTTACTTTTATCACAATTTAAAAGGAAATGATGCTCATTTAAATTCACCCATTCCAGTCCATTTTAGTTTGCTGATTCCTAAAATGTTGACGTTCACTCTTGTCATCTCCTGTTTGACCACTTCCAATTTGCCTTGATTCATGGACCTAACATTCCAGGTTCCTATGCAATATTGCTCTTTACAGCATCAGACCTTGCTTCTATCACCAGTCACATCCACAACTGGGTATTAGTTTTGCTTTGGCTCCATCCTTTCATTCTTTCTGAAGTTATTTCTCCACTGATCTTCAGTAGCATATTGGGCACCTACCAACTTGAGGAGTTCCTCTTTCAGTATCCTATCATTTTGCCTTTTCATACTATTCATGGGGTTCTCAAGACAAGAATACTGAAGTGGTTTGCCATTCCCTTCTCCAGTGGACCACATTCTGTCAGACCTCTCCACCATGACCTATCTGTCTTGGGTGGCCCCACACGGCATGGCTTAGTTTCACTGAGTTAGACAAGGCTGTGGTCCGTGTGATCAGATTGGCTGGTTTTCTGTGATTATGGCCAGTGTGTCACAACACCTACTGTCTTACTTGGGTTTTTCTTACTTTGGGCGTGGGGTATCTCTTCACGGCTGCTCCAGCAAAGTGCAGCCACTGCTCCTAACCTTGGACAAAGTCGCCCCTCATGACCTTGAAAGTGGAGTAGCTCCTCTTGGCCCTCCTGTGCCCATGCAGCCACCACTCCTTGGACGTGGGGTTGCTCCTGGGTGTTCATTGGAAGGACTGATGCTGAAACTGAAACTCCAGTACTTTGGCCACCTCATGCAAAGAGTTGACTCATTGGAAAAGATTCTGATGCTGGGAGGGATTGGGGGCAGGAGGAAAAGGGGACGACAGAGGATGAGATTGCTGGATGGCATTACTGACTCGATGGACATGAGTTTGGGTAAACTCCAAGAGTTGGTGATGGACAGGGAGGCCTGGCATGTTATGATTCATGGGTTTACAAAGAGTTGGACATGACTGAGACTGAACTGAACTGAACTGAATGCTCATTTCTTTCTTGGAGCAGTGTAAATTTTAGTGTCTTCTCTTTAGTACTAGATATTTCAGAATCTTCAGGAAATGTTAAGGGTTAGAACTAAAACAATAAGATACTAAAATAATCAGTGGGGATTCCACTTGAAATAACTTGATCTCTACTTAAAGAAAAGCATCTATTCAATATCTTCCTCAGGAGACAATATGGCAAAGTAGCATTTTATAGTCAATTAACATCACATTTCCTTATTCCTCTAAAACACGGAAACTCTCACAGGTTCTATAATGAGAACTTTTTTCAGCTGGATGCTATTAAAATTTCCTTTGTATGTTTTAATTTGGAAGGAATGGTGTTAATGTTGGTAGGCTCTAATTTAGAATTGCATTTATTTCAAATGTGTTTGGAGTGAAGTGAGTCATTCTTCAATTTCCTTAAAAGAAACTAGGATAAGTCCTTTTTTAAAAAAAATACAACTAATACAAAACTCATTTTGAAAGTAGCATATTGTGACTTATAGGTAATAAATATTGGCATGCTTTACCCCTTTGACACTATCATAAGTCAACATGAGTTTTACTTTATGCCTTTATTAGCTGATTATATGTCATTTTAGCAGAGGTTCTTTTACTTATTTGCATCATTCACACATGTGTAACAACTTTACAACAACTTTTTATGGGAAAAAAAATCTGCTATTTCTTACTAATAGTAACAAGGGTAGAAAGAGTTTACATGTCAAGATACTGAGTAGATATTAATATAGCCAAATTTCACTTGACATCACAAATTATGTCACATTGTCACATTTTTATTAAGATTCAAATTTTACTTCCTAGTTACTGCCTACTGATGATGTAGAGTCTCTGGTTCCTTGCAAAGTACCCAGTAAGTATTTCTAGGATGTCTCACTTGTTCTAAACTCCTATCATGTATATTCTATAAACTACAAAAAAATGAAAAACCCCCTCCTACTGTTCTTACTAACAAAGCAATTCTTTGCTGATGACTATTACTACCATACTGAGCACTGGTGGGAACTTAATACCATCACATGCTGTTCCTCTGCATTTCATAGTCTCTCCTACAGCTTTGCCAGGCACAGCAGTTTTCCACAGATAAATACCCTTAGCTCTCAAGGTGCCCAAGCTGCATTGTTGTCCATTGCAGAGATGGGCAGATGGTCCCCTCAGATTCCTAACTTACTCTGAGTGCAGTGTCAAAGATGTTTGGGACCCAATGGATTAAAGATTTTAGTAAAACAGCTCTTTCAGTTTTTACTCAAAGCCATTTAGTTTTCTCTCTGTAGGATATAGAAATATGTTCAGAGGGCTAGACCCAAGGTAGATTGAGTAATAATCACTGAGCTAGACTCAGAACCTGTAATTCCACCGGCAAGAAATTTGCCCATATCTCAAGCTGAGTATCTCTATGCTTAATTAGAGGGAAGCAGCAACAAATCATTTTTTCTTACAGAGGAATAATATTTAAATCAAATACTGACAATATGTGAAGTATTCAGAGGGATAATATTTGGATTTTAAACTATTTAATTTTATCTTGAAAAAATTTTTTAATTTATTTTTTAAGGATAACTGCTTTACAGAATTTTGTTGTTTTCTGTCTAACATCAACATGAATCAGCCATAGGTATACATATATCCCCTCCCTCTTGAACCTCTCCCCCCACATCTCCCTCCCCATCCCACCTCTCTATGTTGATACAGAGCCCCTGTTTGAATTTCCTGAGACATACAGCAAATTCCCATTGGCTATCTATTTTACATATGGCAATTTCCAAAGTTTCCATGTTACTTTCTCCATATATCTCACCCTCTCTTCTCCTCTCCCTGTGTCTATAAGTCTGTTCTGTCTATTTTTCCATTGCTACCTTGCAAATAATTTCATTGGTACCATCTTTCTAGATTCCATGCAAATACGTAAGTGTACAATACTTATCTTTCTCTTTCTGACTTGCTTCCCTCTGTATAACAGGCTCTAGGTTCATCCACCTCATCAGAACTGACAAATGTGTTCTTTTTATGGCTGAGTAATATTCCATTGTGTATATGTACCACAGTTTCTTTATCCATTCATCTGTCAGTGTACAGATATCTAGATTGCTTCCATGTTCTAGCCATTGTAAATAGTATTGCAGTGAACATTGGGGTACATGTGTCTTTTTCAATTTTGGTTTCCTCGTAAACTATTTTATTTTTTATTCAACAATTCTTTGTTACTTTGTCACTTTTTTTCATCATTAAAATGATATCATGAAACTTCTGGTTTCCAATCCAACATATAAAGAGTTTGGAAGTCGCCATTCCACCTTGACAATAAGTAAAAAGAACAAAACAAAAAAATCAAAAATTCTTTTTAGATCTGTCAAAGTGAGGTCACAGAGCAAACCACTGTTCCCCAAATTAAAGAGAGATGTAGACAAATACAAAGATGTAGGCAAATACAACTTACTGGAGCAGAAACTCACACACAGAAGCCTCAGTGGGAGCCATGGCCAGGGCAGGAAAACCAAAACCATCACTGATAAATTTCTGAAAGCTCAGTGTGGATAATTCTGATTGTTTAAAGCTCCAAGGAGACCTGGTCACAGAGCAGGTCTTAATACTTTGATAAGCTTTAACTCTAGGAGCCCTAAGAGGTTTTCAGAGAGGCTACAGGGGAAAAATACCTTAATGCTTCCAGTAGGGGCAGAAAAAAGAAGTCATTTTGAACTATGCCAGATCATTCTATTCTTAACAGAACCTACCATGAAGAGAAACTATTTTGGCAGAGCATAAACTATTGAAGTTTGAGAGTCTAACTCACCTAGGTGAAGGGAATATCCAACTCCAGCCCACTGTAGCCATAATGTCCCATCTGGGAAGAAATTAGAGGGCTGAAAAGAACTTGTGAAGTTCACAGTTCAGATGTGTACACACACTGAAGACTGAGACCTAATCATTAGGACTACAGAACACTTCCCTTCTCCCCATAACTTACCACCATATTATTAGAGATCTGTTAAAGCAGTTACTTTAACCTAGTTTGTCTTAGTCCATTTGGACTACTATTACAAAAATGCCATAGACTGGCTGGCTTATAAACAACAGAAATTTATTTCTTAGTGTTCTGGGGGTTGAAAAGCCCAAGATCAAGGTGCTAACAGATTCAGTACCTGGTGAGAGCCCACTTCCTGGTTTACAGACAACCAATCATCTTCTGGCTGTGTCCTCATGTGGAAAAAGGGTCAAGAGAGCTCTTTGGGGTCTCTGATAAAGATACTAGGGGTTTCCCCAGTGGCTCAGTGGTAAAGAATCTGCTTGCAATGCAGGAGCTACAGGAGATGTAAGTTCGATCCCGGGATCAGGAAGATCCCCTGGAGGAAGGCATGGCAAGCAACTCCAGCATTTTTGCCTGGGAAATCCCATGGAAATAGGAGCCTGGTGGGCCACAGTTCATAGGGTCACAAAGAATGAGAAACAACTGAAGCGACTGACATGCATGCGAATAAGGGCACTGGTGCCATTTGTAAGGGCTCCACCCTCACAATCTAATCAAAGGCTCTACCTCCAAATACCAACACAATGCTTTCAACACTTGGAAGGAAAATTTTGTGTTTGGAGGGACACAACCATATAGCATAGATTGAATCAAGAAAAAAATTGTAAATCATTCTGAAGGGCAAAAGACAGTTTGAAAAAACAGCAAGCATCAGAACCAGACTCATTTGCAGCAAGGATATTAGAATTATCTGTCCAGGAATTTAAAACAACTCTGATTAATATGATAAAGGCTCTAGTATAAAGTAATAATGTGCAAGAACAGATGGGCAATTTAAGCAGAGAAATAGAAATTTTAGGAGAGAATTAAAAAGAAGGGCCAGAGGTCAAAAGCACTGTAATAGAGATGAAGACACAACCAAGGAAAGAAAAGTTGACCTTGAGGATATCACAATAGAAACTTCCAAAACTGAAAAGCAAAGAGAAAAAACAAACCAGAAAAAAAAACAGAATACCAAGAGCTGTAAGACAACTACCGTTGATTCTTGAACAACACAAGGATATGGGTGCTGACTCCTTGTACTGTCAAAAATCTGCATAGAACTTTACAATTGGCCCTCCTTATGCATGGATTCAACCAACTGTGAATTGTGAGGTACTGTGGCACATGTTTATGGGGGGAAATGGCATATAAGTAGACTTAACATGGTTCATACCTGTGTTATTCAAGGGTCAACTGTGATGTGAAATAATTGAAAAAATATATATTGGTCTCTGACCCTACTTCCTAGCATCAAGCTCCCAAACCTCTTATAATTTCCCAAGTGATAAGATTATTAAAAGCATTTTTCTTCTAATATTTGGTCTTTGACTCTTGTCATTGACACTGAACTTCTAAATCCCTTGTAATTCATGAGTGATAGGAGGGTCTTTTGTTCTAGTTAAGCGACCCTTGGTGGGCTCCTGGATAGTTTGAGGGTGGGAGCTGGTCACCAGAAACACCAAGTCCTGATTAGAAGTTAAAAGTTTCTGCCCAGCCCTATCCTCTAGGAGAGGGAGAGGGCCTGGAGGCTGGGTTCCCACCAAAAAGTAAAATCTGCAAATTATTAAGAGTCCTGGAAAATGAAGAAAGGGGAAAAAGGGTGGAACACTTATTTAAAGAAATAATGCTGTGAAGAGACTTGACATCCAAGTTCATGAAGCTCATAGGCCCTTCAAACAAACTCAAGGAGATACTCTCCAAAATATAATAAAACTGTCAAAAATCAAAGAAAATTTCTGGTAAGAATGTGGAGAAAAGTGAATCTTTGTACACTGCTGTTGGAAATGTCAATTGCCTCAGCCACCATGGTAAACAGTATGGAAATGTCTCAAAAATTAAAAATAGAACTACCATTGTTGTTGTTGCTGCTGTTCAGTTGCTCAGTCATATCCAACTCTTTGTGACCCCATGGACTACAGTATGCCAGGCTTCTCTGTCCTTCACCATCTCCCAGAGCTTATTCAAACTCATGTCCATTGAATCAGTGATGCCATCCAACCATCTCATCCTCTATCGCATCCTCTCATCCCCTTCTCCTCCTGCCTTCAATCTTTCCCAGCATCAAGGTCTTTTCTAATCAGTCGGCTCTTCGCATAAGGTGGCCAAATTATTGGAGTTTCAGCTTCAGCATCAGTTCTTCCAATGAATATTCAGGACTGATTTCCTTTAGGATTGACTTTTTTGATCTCTTGCAGCCCAAGGGACGCTCAAGAGTCTTCTCGAACGCCACAGTTCAAAAGCATCAATTGTTTGGTACTCAGCCTTCTTTACAATCAAATTCTCACATCTGTAATGACTACTGGAAAAACCATAGCTTTGACTATTAGGACCTTTGTCGGCAAAGTAATGTCTCTGTTTTTTAATACGCTGCCTAGGTTTGTCATAGCTTTCCTTCCAAGGAGCAAGCATCTTTTAATTTCATGGCTACAATCACCATCTGCAGTGATCTTAGAGCCCAAGAAAATAAAGTCTGTAGTGACATTGTTTCCATTGTTTCCCCATCTGTTTGCCATGAAGTGATGGGACGGGATGCCATGTTCTTCATTTTTGTGAACGTTGAGCTTTAAGCCAGCTTTTTGAATCTATATTTAAAATAAACAAAGAGGCTTATGTGGGCTTCCCTGGTGGCTCATATCGTAAAGAATCTGCCTGCAATGCAGGCAACACAGGTTTGGGGTAGGGAAGATCCCCTGCAGAAAGAAATAGCTGCTCATTCCAGTATTCTTGTCCGGGAAATCCCATGGACAGAGAAGTTTGGTGGGATACAGTCCATGGGGTTGCAAACAGTTGGACACGACTGAGTGACTAACGTTTTTCATTTGTATTATTTTTTAGATTCCACATATCATATAGTATTTATCTTTTTCTGATTTATTTCACTAAGCATAAGGTCCATCTCTTGCTGCTGAAAATGGCAATATTTTATTCCTTTCTATGGCCAAGTAATATACATGCCATATCCTCTTCAGCCAGTTATCTGTTGATGGCTCTTTCCATGTCTTGGCTATCATAGTGATGCTATGAACATTGGGGTGCATGTATCTTTTTGAATTAGAGTTTTCATTTCTTCCAGATATATATCCAGAAGTGGGAATGCTGGAAGGAACCTACATTCTGTTTTTCATAGTGACTCCACCAATTTACATTTCCACCACCAATGTAGTAAGGTTCTCTTTTTTCCACACCCTCTCCAGCATTTGTCATTTGCAGACATTTTGATGACAGTCATTCTGACTGGTGTGAGGTGATATCTCACTGTGGTTTGGATTTGCGTTTCTCTGATGATTAGTGATAGTGAGCATCTTTTGATGTGCCTGTTGCCCACTTGTATGACTTCTTTGGAAAAATGTCTGTTTAAATCTTCTGCCCATTTTTTGATTGGGTTTATTTTTCCAGTATTGAGTTGTATGAGCTGTTTGTTCATTTTGGATATCAACTTCTTGTTAGTCTGATTGTTTGCATGCGTTTTTTTTCCACTTTATAGGTTATCTTTTCATTTTGTTGATAGTTTCCTTTGCTGTGCAAAAGCTTTTAAGTTTGATTAGGTCCCATTTGTTTATTTTGGTTATTTCTTTTGCCTTGACAGAATAATCTAAGAAAACATTGCTCTGATTTATGTCAGAGAATGCTTTCCCCATGTTCTCTTCTAGGAGTTTTATGATGCCATCTAGGTCTTTAATTCATTTTGAGTTTATTTTTGTTTTTGATGTGAGAGAATGTTCTAATTTCATTGATTTACATGAAGCTTCCAGCTTTCACTACACCAATTGTTGAAAAGACTCTCTTTTTCCCATTATATATTCTTGCCTTCTTTGCCATAGATTGATTGACCATAGGTGCATGGATTTATTTCTGGACCCTTCATTCTGTTCCATTAATCTGTTCCAAAAATGTCTGTTTTTGTACCAAAAAGTATGCTGTTTTGATTGCCGCAGCTTTGTAGGATGGTATGAAGTCTTGGAAGGGTTATGACTCCAGCTTTGTTCTTTATTCTCAGGATTGCTTTGGCAGTTCTGGGCTTTTTGTGGTTGCATGTAATGATTATTTGTTCTAGTTCTGTGAAAACTGTCCTGGGTATTTTGACAGGAATTGCACTAAATCTGTAGATTGTGTTGGTTAGTATGGACATTTTAAAAATATTGAATTTTCCATCCAAGAATACTAGATTTCTTTTCATTTCTTTGAATTGTCTTCAGTTTCCTTTATAAATATTTTATGGTTTTCAGCATATAGGTCTTTTACTTCCTTGGTTAAATTTATTCCTAGGTAATTTTTTTGGACATGATTCTGAATGAGGTTTTTTTTTTTTACTTCCTCTTTCTAATATTTCATTATGAATGTAAAGAAACACAAGATTTTTTATATTAATTTTGTATCCTGCTACCTTGCTGAATTCATTTATTAGTTTTAATAATTTAGTGTGGAGATTTTAGGGTTCTTTATAGAGTATCTTGTGATCTGCAAATAGTGATAATTTTCCCTCCTCTCTTACAGTTTAGGTATATTTTATTTCTTTTGCTTGTCTGATTACTGTGACTAGGACTTCCAATACTATGTTGAATAGAAGTGACAAGAATAGGCATCCTTGTCTTGTGGTTTGTCATAAATGGCCTTTATTAAGTTGAGATATGTTTCCTCTATTTCCACTTTGATAAGAGGTTTTTATCATGAATGGATATTGAATTTCATCAAATACTCTTTGAGATGGTCATTTGATTTTTGTCTTTCCTTTTGTTAATGTGGTATATCACATTTACTGCTTTGAGTATGTTGAAGCATCCCTCTGTCCCTGGAATGAATCCAGTTTGGTCATGGTGTATGATTGTTTTTATGTATTGTTGGATTTGGGTTGCTATTTTGTTGAGAATTTTTGCATCTATACCTATCAAAAATAGTTATCTCTAATTTTTTTGTAAGATCTTTGTTTTCATTTACTATCAGGGTGATAGTGACCTCACAGAAAAAATTTGGGAGTGTACCTTCAAATTCAAGTTTTTGGAATAGTTTAAGAAGGATAGGTAACAAGTTCTTAGTATGTTTGGTAGAATTCCCCAGTGAAGCTATTTAGTCCTGGTCTTTTGTTTGCAGGGAAATTTTTTTAATGACATATTTTATTTCACTTCTAGTGACTAGTCTGTTAAAATTGTGAGTTTTTTTAATTGACTTAGTCTTGGCAGGATGTGTGTTTCAAGAAACTTGTCCATTTCTTCTAAGTTGTCTATTTAGTTAAGACTCTTCAATATTTTAGGGCAGGTTTAATTTTGCTGAATTCTTTTAGTTTCTGTTTGTCTGGGAAAGTCTTTATCTCCCCTTCTATTCTAAATGATAATCTTACTTGGGTAGAGTGTCCTAGCTTACAAGTTTTTCCCTTTCAGGATTTTGAATATATCATGTCACTCCCTTCTGGCCTGCAAAGTTTCTGTAGAGCAATCAGTTGATAGATTAATGGGATTCCTTTGTAACTGACTCTTTGCTTTTCTCTTTCTGCCTTTAGAAACCTCTCCTCTCACTCTCTTATTTTCTCTGTAGAAAGCTGTCTCTATTTTAAGCACTTTTATAATATGTCTTGGTGTGTGTCTGTTTGGGTTCATCTTCTTTGAGGCCCTCTGTGCTTTCTGTACATGGATATCTGCTTCCCTCTTTAGGTTTGGAAAGTTTTCAGTCATAATTTCTTCAAATGTATTTTCCATCTCTTTCCTTCTCTTTTCTCCTTCTGGGATCCCTATTATGCCTAAGTTAGCATGTTTTATATTATCCCATAGATCTTACATGTTGCTTTCTTTCTCTTTTTTTATCTTTCTCTCTGCTGTTCTGACTGAGTGGTGTCCATTATCCAATCTTTCAAATCACATATTCATTCTTCAGTGTCATTTAGTTTAGGTATTCATTGCTTCTAGATTGCTTTTTATCTCAGTGAATGAGTTATCTATTTTTGATTGGTTCATCTTTATAGTTTCTAGTCCCTATTGCAGTGATCTGCATTTCTGATGAGGATCTTGGGTGAGATGCATGCCCATATATGGGAGGATCCTGAGATATATCAAATACGAACTGTGAACCAGGCAAATCAAAAGGAATTGGCCAAAGGAAACCCAGAAAGTAGTGCCTCATATAAGTGATTCACATGGTCATGAGGGAGCGACTTTCACTGAGTCCACCCATGTATATTCACGTGTTGTACTGATTTTTCCCCCTAATGAAAATAGCTGAGAAAAGAAGAGAAGGAAAAGGGAAAGGAGAAAAGGAAAGATATACCCATCTGAATGCAGAGTTCCAAAGAATAGCAAGGAGAGATTGAAAAAAAAAAAAAAGCCTTCCCAAGTAATCAACACAAAGGAAAACAACAGAATGGGAAAGACTAGAGAGCTCTGGAAGAAAATTAGAGATACCAAGGGAACATTTCATGCAAAGGTGGGCACAGTAAGGGACAGGAATTGTATGGACCTGGCAGAAGCAGAAGATATTAAGAAGAGGTGGCAAGAATAGAAGAACTACACAAACAAGATCTTCACTACCCAGATAATCACGATGATGTGATCACTCACCTAGAACCAGACATCCTGGAGTGTGAAGTCAAATGAGCCTTAGAAAGCATCACTACAAAGAAAGCTAGTGGAGGTGATGGAATTCCAACTGAGCTGCATCAAATCCTAAAAGAAAATGCTGTGAAAGTGCTGCACTCAATATGCCAGCAAATTTGGAAAATTCAGCAGTGGCCACAGGACTGGAAAAGGTCAGTTTTCATTCCAATCCCAAAGAAAGGCAATGTCAAACAATGCTCAAGTGACAGCACAATTGCATTCATCTCATATGCTAGCAAAGTAATGCTCAAAATTTTACAAATTAGGCTTCAACAGCATGTGAACCAAGAACTTCCAGATGTTCAAGCTGGATTAGAAAAGGCAGAGGAACCAGAGATCAAATTGCCAACATCTGTTGGATCATACAAAAAGCAAGAGAATTCCAGAAAAACAAGTACTTCTGCTATAGTGACTGTGCCAAAGACTTTGACTTTGTGGATCACAACAAACTGTGGAAAATTGTGAAAGAGATGGAAATAGAAGATCACCTGACCTGCCTCCTAAGAAATCTGCATGCAGGTCAAGAAGCAACAATTAGAACTAGACATGGAACAACAGACTGGTTCCAAATTGGGAAAGAAGTATGTCAAGGCTGTATATTGTCACCCAGCTTATTTAACTTACATGCAGAGTACATCATGCAGAATGCCAGACTGGATGAAGCACAAACTGAAATCAAGATTTCTGGGAGAAATATCAATAACCTCAGATATGCAAATGATACCACACTTACAGCAGAAAGCAAAGAGGAACTAAAGAGCCTCTTGATGTAAGTGAAAGAGGAGAGTGAAAAGCTGACTTAAAACTCAACATTCAGAAAACGAAGATCACAGCATCCATATCTATCACTTCATGGCAAATAGATGGGGAAACAATGAAAACAGTGAAAGACTTTATTTCTTGGACTCCAAAATCAGTGCAGATGGTGACTGCAGCTATGAAATTAAAAGACACTTGCTCCTTGGAAGAAAAGCTACGACGAACCTATACAGCATATTAAAAAGCAGAGACATTAGTTTGCCAACAAAGGTCCATCTAGTCAAAGCTATGGTTTTTATAGTAGTCATGTATGAATGTGAGAGTTGGACTATAAAGAAAGCTAAGCACAGAACTGATGCTTTTGAACTGTGGTTGGAGAAGACTCTTAAGAGACCCTTGGATTGCAAGGAGATCAAACCAGTCAATCCTAGAAGAGATCAGTCCTGAATGTTCATTGGAAGGACTGATGCTGAAGCTCCAATACTTCGGCCAACTGATGTGAAAAACTGACTCATTAGAAAAGACTCTGATGCCAGGAAAGATTGAAGGCAGGAGGAAAAAGAGATGACAGAGAATGAGATGGTTGGATGGCATCACTGACTCGATGGACATGAGTTTGGGAAATCTCTCAAGGATTCAGACACGACTGAGTGACTGAACTGAACTAAATAAATACTCTACTTGCTTTGTGCATAAGTGTTAAGTTGCTTCAGTTGTGTCCAACCACTTGTGACCCCAAGGACTGTAGCCCACCAGGCTTCTCTGTCCATGGGATTCTCTAGGCAAGAATACTTGGGTGGGTTGCCATGCCCTCCTCCAGGGGATCTTCCCAACCCAGAGACTGAATCCGGGTCTCTTATGTCTCCTGCATTGGCAGGTGAGTTCTTTATCACTAGTGCCACCTGGGAAGCCCCCTATTAGCTTCACTGCTTTCCATTTTTGTGGAAATTCTTTTCTGTAAAGCAGAAGAGCCAGGGCTTTTTTCATAGATCACTGGACTAGTGACTAGGATCTGGTGGTCTCACTGCTGACCTGGCCTCAGTCTCTGCCTGGGTACCCAACCCCCACTTCAAGCCATTGCCGGCTGAGGCCACTGGAGATCAGTTCCACATGAAACCAAGCAGGACCCTGTGGGGCTCTCAGGCATTGAAGGCCTTTCTGTCTCCCAATTCTTGTAGGCAAGACTTCAGCCTCCATGACCTTCCTTGTGTTCCAAAGGGCAGATTGGAACAGTTGCTAATGAAAGGAGAAGCAGCCAAGAAACCACTCAAGGCAAGATTAAAGGGATCAAAGAAGCTCATCAAGACTGTAGCCTGCCAGGCCCCTTTGTCCATGGGATTCTCCAGGCAAGAATACTGGAGTGGGTTGCCATGCTGTCCTCCAGGGGATCTTTCTGACCCAGGGATGGAACCTCAGGGGTCTCCTGCATTGTAGGCAGATTCTTTACAGTCTGAGCCACCAAAGTACTCATTGAGATAAGGAGATGAGATTAAGGGAGTGCAAGCCAGTTCACACCCTAATCTTGTCAGAGACCCCACCTTTGACCCACTGTTATAAAAACCCTCATTAAGTTCTCTGGAGTTGAGATACATAGTTTTTCTGAGGCAGAAGCCTGGTGTGTCACCTTTTGCCTGGCAAAGCAATAAAGCTAACCTTTTTTACATCACCCAAAACTCTGTCTCTAGGATTTGATTCAGTACAAATACAGAGATGTGTACAGAGAGGCTGAGTAAGATGTAGATATATTTTGATGTATTTTTAGGGGAGATGAGCTCCATGTCCTACTCTTCCATCTTAATCCCCCTCCACCAAAACCTACTTTAAATGTAAAGACATATATACAGTAAAAGTAAAGAGATGGAGAAAGATATACCATGCTAAAACTAATCAAAAGTAAGCAGGAATAGCTATATTTGTTTTAGACACAGAAGACCTCAGAACAAGGAAAGTTATCAAGAATAAAGATGGGCATACATAATGGAAAAGCATTCAATTAATCTACAACAAAGCAGACAGGAATATATGATGGGGAAAATACAGCTTGTTCAGTAAATGCTGTTGAGAAAACTGGACAGTTACATGCAAAAGAATCAAACTAGACTACTGTTTCACACCATGCACAAAAATAAATTCAATGTGGATTAATACTTAAATATAAAATCTTAATATCTTATGGTGAACGACTCAGATCTCTGAAGAAGGTTTAGCTTCAGGACCCGGGACCAGGCTTAATCACTCAAGAGCTTTTGTGTAGCGGAGTTTTATTAAAGTATAAAAAGGGACAGAGAAAGCTTCTGACATAGACACCAGAAGGAGGACAGAGCGTGCCCCACTTACTAGTCTTAGCAAGGGAGCTATATACTTTTTCAATTGGTTATTACAGTAAATCAAAAGAATGTCCTAAGGTTGTAAGAGTCTTACCAGACCCACTCCCACAATATACATTTTAAGATAACAAGATTAAACTAACAATAGAAAGATCTTAGCAGACCCACAGGAGAAGGCAATGGCACCCCACTCCAGTACTCTTGCCTGGAAAATCCCATGGATGGAGGAGCCTGGTAGGCTGCAGTCCATGGGGTCGCTAGGAGTCGGACACAACTGAGCGACTTCCCTTTCACTTTTCACTTTCATGCATTGGAGAAGGAAATGGCAACCCACTCCAGTGTTCTTGCTGGAGAATCCCAGGGATGGGGGAGCCTGGTGGGCTGCCATATGGGGTCACACAGAGTTGGACAGCAGCAGCAGCAGACCACTCCCACAATAAACATACTAAAATAACAGGATTAGTCAGAAGATTCTTAAGAAGGAGAAACATGTCCTAGAGCAGGATACATAGTTGTTATATAATCCTTAGTACAGAGTTTTAGATGAGTTATTTTGTTGTGTAATCATCAGCTCTGGGCTTACAGAAAGAAATGTTTTATGTGATTAAAATGAAGGAATGTAGAAGAAGAGTTTGTCCTTTTCTCCTTCTGGAGAGCCCCAGACCCCTTTCTCCTCAGGGACCCCAGACTTCTTATCAATCTACCTAAGAATTGACTTCTCAATCTGAAACTATATATCTTCTAGAAGAAAACAGACAGTAATCTCTCTTGACATCAGCTTAAGTAATATTTTCTTGGATTTTTCTCCTCAGGCAAGAGGAACAAAAGTAAAAATAAACAAATGGGACGACAAACAACTAAAACCTTTTGTGCAGTGAAGGAAATTGTCAATTAAAAAGCGGCTGCCTACTAAACTGAAGAAGATATTTGCAAATGATATATCTGATGACGGGTTTCAAACAATTCCCACAGTCAACAGCTCATATAAACTCAACATCAAAAGAACAAGCCACCAGACTTTCCTGGTGGCTCAGTGGATAAGAATTTGCCTGCCAGTGCAGGGGACACGAGTCAACCCCTGGTGTGGGGAGATTCCACATGCTCCAGAGCATCTAAGCCCATGCATCACACACTGAGTCCACCCTCTAGGGCCCACAGACCACAATTACTGAGCCTATGTGCCACAACTACTGAAGCCCGAGGCCCCATAGGCTGCTACTACTGAACTCACATCCTGCAACAACTGAAGCTCACACACCCAGAGCCTGTTCTCTGCAACAAGAAAAGCCACCACAAGGAGAAGACCACACACAAGAGTGGAACAAAGAGTAGCCCCACTCGCCACAACTAGTGAGGTAGAAATTACTAGGCAGTCAATGTAGAAGTCTGAGACCTTGGTCTCATTTTCGGGAAACATCCCACTCCATTGTCCTGAACTCCTGGAATGTGTTTTAGTCTGATAAATTATCAGCACTCAGATCCAGGGAAGGGCAGTAATTAAATTCTGTTCCATATGCTTGAGGGAAAAAAATGGTGATTATCCATCTTAAGCCCATACATCTGGTCCTGATAAAATGGCCAAAGGACAAGAAAAAAGGGTGGTGACTTAATCCAAGGATCAAGAGAAGCCATAAAGATGTTAAGTATCTTGACCTTTAATTGATTGGTTAGAAAATAATGTGACTTAAGGAAGGGTATAAAAACTGCTGTAAGTCCCACCTAGGGGGCATTCTTTACCCCCTCTCAGGGTCAGTGCTGAGAGCTGTGTACTTTCCTCCTCTTTAAAACGTCCTATTCGTTTGCTACTATGAGTGTTTGCGTGTTTGTGGATTCCATTCTTCAGTACTCCAGACACAAGAACTCTAGGGAAAGCCCAGAAAGTGAAGTCACTCAGTGGTGTCTGATTCTTTGTGACCCCAAGGACTATAGCCTGCTCCTCCGTTCATGGGACTTTCCAGGTAAGAATACTGGAGTGGGTTGCCATTTCCTTCTCCAGGGGATCTTCCCAACCCAGGGATCAAACCCGGTTCTGCTGCACTGCAGCAGTCTCTCTTTACCATCTGAGCCACCACGGAAATCAAAGCAACAAAGACCCAGTTAGTTCAGTTCA